>NC_072455.1:12139417-12406917 GCF_027596085.1 Anoplopoma fimbria
AATTTTACAGCTAAACAGTAACTAAAAATATGTTTCTAAAAACATTTGAGACGAGAAATAGGCGCTGCAGTAACAGAATCTTGATTGATTTTTAAACAGCAATGCCTAAAGTTTGACGGTTTGATGAGAGTTCAGTGATTGACAGCTACTTTGGAGAATCCTCAACTCTGATTGGTTGTTTTTCTTCGGTGGAATCTTCGAATACCAGTAGGAGCACTAAACGAGGCAGGGGAACCTGATTTTTTTCAGGATAAAGATCAGTTTGAGCAAATATGACAAAAAGTTATTTTTTATAAATGTTTCAAACTGCAGCTTTAAAGGGATGCATTCTGTGGGTTCGTTTTAGGATTCAAGTTAACAGTAAATCAAGATGTGTGCTGACATTTCCTTTGGTGACTGCTGGGAGCTTCCTAAATAACTTGGACTTTAGTTAATGCTGGTAAGTGAAATAAGTTTTTGGTAAAAGATTAAATGCAGAGTAGAAGTAGACCCAGAGGAAGGATGAGGGGTGATGAAGACGTGGATCACATCGTGATGTAAAGATGAGTCAGAAACGTGCTGTGTCACATTTAATCTCTTCTAACATGACAAATTATTTCACATAGCGTCTGACAAATCTGACTCATGATCTGCTGTGAGTGAAAACACACTGTATTTTATATTTAGGTCGTTACCTGATACATGCAAAAAAACCTTGAACTCCAGTTAACACCAGGTGTGACGGGAAATGACCAAACACACACGTGCACTCTGGGCTTTGGATCACTGACATGCCTCACAGTTCAGTTCAATGATTGAATTCCAAATCTTTTCTTATTATTATTCACAACCACATTCACAATTTAATAAAGACACATCATGCAGGTCCACGTCCCCGCTAAACAAAGACCACCTCAGAAAATTCAAACTAAATTGCTACCTAACAAAACGTAAATAATATGACTATTTACTATTATTATTATTTCTAATAATTGTTTATTTAGTAAAGAGATTGTTTCAGGTTTGAGGTACTTATCTAGGGTCAGTCTATTACGTACAGTGGTTGGTGGTCAGCACTGTTACCCTTCAGAAAGGGGTTGTCTGACAGTGAAAATATTCTAAATATAACGCACACTTAAACCGATGTGGATATATTGAGGTGGGCCTTTTTTTCAAGGTGGCTTCAATACGTTTTTCTGCTGCTGAAGAAACACACACAGGTGGGAAACACACAAGGGCAGGAAGTGAAGACTGACAGGAGAGACAAAATGTTAGTGCCAAGATAAAACAGAAAAGAAAATGAAAACATATATGCTTGTGTGTTCTCAGTTTGACATCAACAATAGCTTTACTTGGTGTAAATTGTGATTTCTAATGTAAGCTGTTAGAATATCATATATGTGCATGCAGATGGATGATTACAATCAACTACTAAACAGAATATATTTTACAATTTAAATACAGATTTATTTTTATACACTATAAGGCTCATGTGAAAGTGTGCATTCCAAACAGGGAATGTTCCAATAATAGATAATGAATGTGGACAGAGCTGAATGTGGTTAGAGAGGAGGAAGATGAGTGGCCTTGTGGTTTCGGGGGTAGTAACAGGAAGAAGCTCATGGATAATGAAAGTTACACACAGGAGAAAATATGTGTATTCAATTTACAAGAAATGTTCCAAATTTAGAATATTTT
Organism: Anoplopoma fimbria; assembly: GCF_027596085.1. Taxonomy (NCBI): domain Eukaryota; kingdom Metazoa; phylum Chordata; class Actinopteri; order Perciformes; family Anoplopomatidae; genus Anoplopoma; species Anoplopoma fimbria. Next base: position 12,141,095 of record NC_072455.1, read on the forward strand.
GAGCACTTTTTTGTAGTCCCTGAGGGGTGTATTTCACTTTCCAGGCATTATTTCGGATTGCGTAAGTGTGGACTTTTTTAGCGATTATGCAACTCTGCGATTCACTTTTAAATGACGTGGCAGCGACAGGCCGTGCTGTCTGTGACAAAAATGTTTGATAAAAAAAAAATTAAAAAAACGTAACAAAAGCATGTGTGACAAAATAACCTCAGCTACAGATTACATGGTTTTCATGGGCCCTGTTGCCTAGGTCGAAAACGCGCTTCCATGCTCATCTATAAGGTAGGCAGGGTATATATGTATAGTATGATATATATTATATGCCACTCAGATCAACGTCCCCCGGTCAGGATCATTTAAACTGGACATTGCAAACAAATGCAAACGGCCAACGTTGATTGCATGGCTTCTTAGCGCCACTCTGTGGTATCATATTGTTACTACAGAACAGCCGCTGTAAGCCAGTCAAGCCGAATACGATCCATTTCAAGTCTCTCTGCTGTGATAAGCAAATCGAGGCTCTGATATGCGTACACTAAAAAAATGACGTAGCACAACACAGTAACGTTCATGTAACTGTTATTCGTATATAACTTGTTATATCAGAGCCGTCAGATAGGCGGCGCCGTGGCTTAGTTGGTTAAAGCGCCTGTCTAGTAAACAGGAGATCCTGGGTTCAAATCCCAGCGGTGCCTTTTGTTTTAGTTTGCTTTTTGTGTTGCTGAACATGTTCATAATTCTACAACTATTTTTCTCGACGATGCTCTACCCATAGAATGTATGTGGATGAATTATCCTTTCCAGGAACATTTCTGGTAAAATGTCACTTCCGTGTTCGAGCATCACCGTGCGAAAATATCGCTGCGAGCAGGGTTCGAACCTGCGCGGGAAGATCCCATTGGATTTCAAGTCCAACGCCTTAACCACTCGGCCATCGCAGCCGGTGAGTACATGTTCATATACATTTTCTATTTGTTTTCAGATATCACGGCACTGCAGACAACTGAACTGGAACGTTTTGTAATAGGCGGGGGCCACTGGTATTTAGCACCGACCTCCCACTTTCTGAGCACACAAGAATTATGAAGAACAACAAAAAAACGTAGATATACGTGGTTCTCAGAAGACAGCGACGCTACAAACGTATGATGATCTTGGAGAATATAATACATTGCTGTAAATGAAACTACCAACATTATTTAAAGGAGTTACAATTAACACAACTTAAATCTAACCACACCTAAAACTCTGCCCATCCCATCGGATCACTGAGGCACACAAACCCCTCCACCAATTTAAGGTGGGGATTAATTGGAGATTAACAAAATCATTTTCTAGAAAGTTCTAAACTATAATAAGCCCAATGTACACCAGTGAGACCTCACAAAAAGAGCAATAGTATATAAAATGTGTAATTTCATACAAAATAGAGACACTAGAAATAGAATCATACCACTATATGGGCTTTATTAGAGACACAGCCAAGGCTTAAAGTACTATTCATTAAAATGCACTTAATTGCTGGCAATAAATGTATTGCCATGACATGCAAGAATGATGACCCGCCCTCCACGTCCGTGTGGTTTAAGTAGTCTCATACATGGTCTGTGAAAAAAATGATCTTTCATTTAAAAGGAAGCCCACATCTTCTTGAGTAATTGAGTGACTTTAAGAAATGCTTCTCTTTCGTAAGACATATGTCATCATCAAGATATGATAAGATATGTTGCCATGACAATTCAAATGTGATGCATTTTCTCATGTACTTGGACTGTGCTTAAATTTTTATTTACATATCTGAACCACACCCAGTTTGTTGCTAAGGTGATGTGTGAAGAGTGTTGTATGTTGGTACAAAGATCAGTGATTCATTAGCTGACTGGCACTCCCTCTGGGTGTTTCCGTGGATGCCTATTATGCAAAAGGCTGATCGTGTAGTATAAGTAATTAAGTATCAAGTATTTCTGAATGTTACATTCAAGTGTACTCCAGAAGAGTTCAAGCATAAATTAATAGATACAAAATAAATGATGTTCTATTCAAAGTGACCAGTAGGCAGTGCATTATCTGGATATTTCATCACAAACAAGTAGGCTGAGTATCAGTATCAAGAAATTGCATAAATTGCAAAGAGTCAAATCCTGATGTGGAAAATTGATCATACTTTATTCATTTATTGGTTTATTTGGTAGGGACAGTGCACATTACAAAACATTTCTGTAAATGCGCCAGAGTTAGCCAAAGAGGCTATTTTTCATCTGTGGTCCCTAGACAGATGTTACAAAGTCACCCTAAAAACATAATATATGATTAAAGCATGCAGAGTATGTAAAATAGTGTAATTTCAGTCTGACAGGGCTAAACAACAATAAAAGAACAAGTTATATTTTTGTAGTGTTCTTTTATATAATGACTGTAGGGGTTTTAGAGTAGTGGTGCTAGCCTGTGACCAGGTTGTTAAACAGTAAGTGAAATGAGAAACAACCATAGAAAGCATGTATATCTTAACTGCCTCTGTTGACATGTAATCTCGTGTGAACCTGAAATTTAAAAGTTACAGACCTTTTTCACCTGTGTTTTGAACGATAATTTGGAATCAAAAAGTACTCCGAGATACTTGTTTTCCGGTACTACTTGTAGGCTACAGGTAGTACCGGAGTAGTAGTACTCCCGAAATACAAAAACATCAGGACATGCTGATGGAAGATCATTAATATATAAAGAAAATAGCTAAGGGCCCAGGATGGAACCTTGTGGGACACCTGTGGACAAATGGAGGGCAGGTGATTGATGGTTCTGTACTTGGACATACTGGGATCTTTTACACAGATATGATTCAATCCATTGAAGTGTACCTGAAGAGAAATTGTAGCTGGGCAACTTGGACAAAAGAATACTATGGTTAACAGTGTCAAATGCCTTCTTGAGATCAAGAAATACAGCTCCAACAACACCCCCTGTGTCTTCCTCAATGTCTATTCCCGACAGTAGATCACCCCAGTTAATTTATTCAACAGCATGTTTAAAGTTATCTTGTTGGTTTTTGGGGATTCTAAAAGATTCATGATCCCTGACAGAAGGCCTAAATCTTTTGCTGGTTAGTTTTCTGGCTACCAGAGTCAGATTGTGGTCAAAAGGCCAGTTAACCTATGGAAAGTTCTCTCAGGTCTGTTACTAAATATTAAGTCAATTTGAGTCCTGGTGGTATTAGTTATTCTTGTGGGCCCACTGATCAGCAGCACAAGGTCAAAGTTACCAGTCATCAGTTTAAGATTCTTTCTGGATGATCTGTCCTCCCAGTTTATGTTAAAATCACCCATAATAATAACTTCTTTACTGAAATTACATTATTTTAATAGTCAAATCAAATTATATATATCAAATTCCTCATAGGAACTACTATTGGAAGAGGGAGGCCGATAAATTACATTAAGTGTGAATGACATTTGTGGTGATAAAATGATAACCAGACCTATGCATTCCAGTTCTTTACAGACAGACCACTGGATTTCATTACACCGGAAAATATCTGTCACATAGATCATGACGCCGCCACCCTTTGATCCTACCCTAGCCCTCCTGTATATATTAAAACCTGGCACTTTTAATGCCGCTGATGGGGCATTTTTGTGAAGCCAAGTCTCGGATAAACAAAGGAAGTTTAGATTGGAGTCAAGCAAAAGATGATGGACTTGATAGCTTTTAGAATGAATACTTCTTATGTTCAGATGCCCACCTAAGATACCTTTTGGCTTGACTTTAGGATCCCACACTGTTCTTGAGGGATTGACAGTCCGGAAGTGGGCCCACACTCTGGCCAACATCCCAGCTCTGGTGGACACAGATGCCCCTATAGGTGCCTAATGTGCAAGGGAACATAATAAAGAACCCTTTCAATGGAGGAAATGTGATGAAGTACCCCGTAGGCCAGGGTGCCCTTCCAGTGGAGAAAACATAATGAAGTACCCTCTAGGCTAAACAGCCCTTCTGGTGGAGAAAAAATAATGAAGCACCCCGGCTAGGGTGCCCTTTGGGTTTAGAACATGTGATGAAGTATCCTCTAGTCTTTGGTCCCGTTTTAGTTGAGAAAATGTGATCAAGTGCCCTGTAAGGTTCCCTTCCAGTGGAGAAAACTTGTTGCAGGGCCCACTAGGCTGCCCTACATGCTAGAAAACGTTTTTGCATGATGGTGCCCCTTAGACAGTTTGAGTCCGCTACTGTACGTTTGGAATGTTTGGCTTTTACTGAGCACGGAGCTTTCATGCCACTGATTCACATGGTTTCATATATTTGAGAAAATGCACCTGCCAGCACAAATCCACATACATTAGACATTTGTGTTTCAATTGTCAGTTTTCCCCACAGGTCACCGGACATAGTTGTTCTTAAACTTTAGGCCCAAGACCATCTAATTATTGGGCCATTAATTTAGAATACCATGCAGATGATACAGTTATCAGTCATGACACCTTTAAAAATCAATCATTTCATTAAATCACGTCAGCAAAGTGCCAACACATGCAATGATGAAACAAGCAGCAGAATACAACACACGTAAGTCCTCTAACCCTGTAAGGCCCAAAATTAATTTTCTGATACTCCCCTTGGCACAATAAAATGAAAAATAAAGGACATTTAAAGTAAATTAAAATCTATCAGACTGCAACCACAACCCTCAGAAAGTACACAGAATTCCCTCTGTCATGATGAATACCAATACAAATGCTCTCCCCTCACTTTGGAGGAGTTTCCTCCTGTCCCAGTATCTTTATGGCACTGGGACTTCCACACACGCACACAGATAACTGACTCATGTTGATGTCCTTTTTATGATTGTGAAGTCCAATCTCCACCTACAGAACAGCTTGGGTTAAATGTTATTTTTTATGCTTCATTTTTACATGCTGCTCTGACAAGTTGAAAACAGGACTGCTTATGTATTACTCAAATGATTTTACTCATTTTGAAAGGATCCACAGTATTATTTATTATTTTAAAGTCAGTCAATACATTTAATCAAAAGTATTATATTCAAATATCCCCAGCCTGGATAACCAACTGCCCCAGGGCCCCAGAACCTCAGGGTTCCAGGTTTAACAGCTGGTTTGCTGTCATTTGAATGATCTTAATTTGCCCCCCCTGGTTTATAGAGTCAGCACACTGAGTTTACAATGAAAACAACAAACAAACCGCATTTTGAATTTCACCACGGATCTAATGTTTCTGAAATCTACAACTCTTCATCATTACTTCTACTTTGCAGCTCTCTGATTGGAGATGTTCAGCGTAGTTCATGTTCAAAAGGACTACAAGTATCTCTCTCATCCTTGACCAGATGCACATAGTGGCTGTAAATAATCAATATTAATAAAGTGATTTTTTCTAAAACCTGAATAATTTTTCCTGTGATGGTGAAGGAATCTATTTTGTGAGCGAGGGTCAACACAAGCATAGAAGTACAAACATGCCATCAATCGAATTAATTAAACACATTTTTTTTAAACAAAAAAAAACAAGTCTTTGTTTTCTGAAACAACCGATGGCATCCTGGAGGCAGAGTCAGTCTAAAAACGTATACAGGACGTAGATGATTTCAAGTCAATGGGCTAACACAAAACCAACAGTATGGGCCTTTAAGGCAGTGATTACATCTCCCTTTCACAGATAATGTTCAACAGTGGGAGCGTCACTGGTGATGGAGTGAGCCCAGGATCAAAGTGCACATGGAAAGTTAAGTCAGTCTGGTAAAACTCATGTTTTTTGCAAATCAAAGGTACGTCTCAAGTCTTTACACTGAAGTCCCAAATCCAGTCCCAAGTCATGTTCACAGTCAAGTCCCACGTCAAGTCCTAAACTTTGAGTTTCTGGTCCTCAGCACGTCATAATGCGCTCTTCACCAAATTCAATGCCATTTTAAAAGCCATCATGTTTTTTAAAACTTTGCCATAAAAAAAAGGATTTGTTGTTGACTTGCTGGGAGTGAATAGGGTAAACGTGAGTTGATTCAGGAAATTACTGACATGAAATACTCCGTAGCACACTTTTTAAATACCATACTTTTTAATCTTTGAGTCTGGGGGGAAAGGTATCAAGTAAACTCAAGTCTAAGTCAAGTCAGGAGTCATTGGTGTCTAAAGTCTAAAGTCATCAAATATGTGACCTGAGTCAAATCGATACCTTACTGTATTTCCAGTTCACACAAATAATGCAAAAAGAGTCTTTTTCTCACTCACATCAGTACATTACAAGTACATTATGAAAAGGTCTGTCCATGTGATCAAAGTGTTCTGTTTATTATACAATGAGCCCCATAATGTCTCACTGTACAAGCTGGTTATTTGTAATATAATGTTTCAAAGGCATCCCCACCCACCCTGTGAACTGCTGACAGGTCAAAAAGCACAAATACACACACACACACACACACACACACACACACACACACACACACACACACACACACACACACACACACACAAGCTCTGATACACACCTACAAAATCACACCCAACGAGAACACACCCTGTCCCTATCGCTAACGGTTACTCATTTACACATTTTGCGACGTCAAGTAATGCAAGAATTCAGCATCCACGTCCCCCACCCACCCAACACCATCTTATCCCTCTATATAAAGTCCTGTCCCTCTGTCTTCCTCACCTCCTAACTACGGTTAGCCATGGATACACTAAAGGTTCTAGTTCTGCTTTTGTGGATGTGTGGAGGACAAGCAGAGTACAGGTGAGACCCCAAAAATATCACATCTAACATGACTAATTACTCTTGTTACACGATTTATGATTTTGTCACACCAACACTTTGAAAATGAGTGGTCAATTTATAATTATACGAAAAAGTAACACGTTTCTAAATGTTTTCATCAATTTTAAAAAGGGTCAATAACTCCTTTTCTGTCAATCCACTAATCTAATACAAGGTTTTTTATTGAGATCTCTGCATGTATCATTGCTCTATTCATTCAGAAGCGTGACGTGTGTTTGGAGTGGAATTTTATTTAATTTTTTACATTTTCTTAATTATTATTTGTTTTAAATTAAAATACATTTTTCTTTCTTATCCTGTTAATAACATTCCTGAGAATCCAGACCATCGGGTTGGGATCTGCTGTTCTGTGGTATCAGTGTGAATTCATGTTAAATCCCTATAAAGATAGTACCTCAAGCAATAGTGACTTTATGGGGACTTTATAGTACGTAATGATATTTTATATCTGATATTTCAGTTATTGTTGTTTTTCTACTGTTTCTTATTGCTTATTTATAATACTTGTTTTTTTATTTCATTTTTTATTTTTATCTTTCTTTTACTATGTCTCTTTTTTCCCCGCTGCGGGACTAATAAAGGATTATCTTATCTTATCTTATCTTATCTTATGCAGTATGACACTTCACACAAATGCTGGCAGTGTCCCGTTTCTCAAGTCCGACAGGATTCATGCATGGGTCACAATTATCATTATTTGTTTTGATGAATTGAACCTGTTAAAATTAACGGGAGAGGGAACTGTCTCATGTTGCTGATTGCAGCTTGGATGTTGCTAATTTGATGAAATAAGCACTTGCTTTTGTTGACCTTAGATAAATCTATACTTTACATTTGAGGCGCACAGTATATTTATCCTTATCCATCTGGACATTCCTCACACAGCCATAGAGGTGATCCTTAAAGTGTTTAAATTTATAATTCTTCCCTGGTAACATTTTGGATATCGATCTCTCTCAAGACATTTTAGGCTTCTTCATATGAAGTGAAACAAGCTGCTTTTAACCAAACTTGACAAACAAATCTGAATCTGTTCATGTGTCTCTCTCTCTTTTTCAGCCAGCAGAAAACACAGAGAGATGGTAGGTTGATTTTCATCATGCAATAAATTCTGTGTCTTTTGAATCTAAATATTATTATTTGTATAAGTTGGATGGCAGCTCACGCAGTGCTGAGACAGTAGCACGGCACGTGACTCCACCACACTGTCCTCAGCATGGACGTGGAATTCATTGCTTTACAGCAGCTTATCTTCAATATCCATAACCACCAACCCTTTTACACTGTGAAAATGTGTTGAAACAGCCCTTTAAAATCCCTCCCTCTAAGAAAGGGTGGGTATGCTAGTGAACAATAATCGGACACCACGATGAGTAAACAGAACTCAGCAGTAAGTTTATAGGCAAGATCATTGTAATGACGCACATTTAATAGAAACACCTTTACTATTGCGGGCATTCAATCGTATTCTGTTTGAAATGTTCTTGAAACTGGGTGAACTCTCAATAAAATCTAATATTTCTCTTACCAAAAATAAGAAGAATGTTCTGTTCAGTTTTTCTTTGAGGCCTCTCCCCCCTCACTCCTACCACACTGATAGCAGGGCAGGTGAAGAACTGTAAGGGTCCTCAATCCAGGTCACCAGTCACATGGGTGGCTCACCCTCCGCCGTCAGGGAGAGAATCCCAGCCAAATCCAGAACCCAGAATTCATGGGTATCCAAAAACCTAGCCTGTATAACAAAAACACAGCTCATATGGCATTTGTAAATCTATTAATCTCTTCTAAGTTTACAGTTTTAATTTTGTCAATATCCAACAAACAAATCTTCAATGCTTGACCCATGAATGTAGGAATATTCTTCATTGTAAAGTGTTAACAAACTATTAAATAACTATTAATCATTAAACACTTTGAATTGTAGATGATTGTGAGAACCACTTCAACATTAATTACTCACCACATTTGAATAATGTAAGTAAGACAGTGTGAACATAAACTTCCCTGTCACAATACTGACACCTCGTTCTCACTGCACAACAGCAGCACAATGATTAGCTTCATAGACTACGAAAGTCAAAAAAACTATTTCTACCTCTGTTCACAAAATGTAAATTACGGACACACACATATTCATATTACACACACATGTTTTAATTCCCCTCTATCGTTAGAGAAATACCACATTATATTAAATTTGTGCTACATCTTGGTGGCTAAAGCCCTGCGAGGGCTATGCTAATTCACAGAGCTAGTAGCATGTGGCTAATGCGCTGTAAGCGGCAAGTGCTTAGATATTCGTATCTCACTGAGAAAAGAAGGAATAAAATGAGAGTCCGTTGTTCTCTGAGTCTTTCAGTAGTTAACTGAACTCTTACTTGCTCAAATTGTTTTACATCAAGTACAAGTAATGTGATGTATGTATTATCACTCCGTAAATTTGGTATCTCTGCCGTTCTCTCTTCACACTCCACTTGCCGTCACATCAGAACACGTCTCTCTATCCTGAGTGAAGGAGTCGGGACTTGCGTTGATTTGCACCTATGGCAATCAATTATTCCACATTGAACCAATAAGTTTGTTTGTTGTCGAGTTTCTTCCAATAGAACACTTACTTGTGCAAAATCAGAACTCTGAGGTTAAAACTAGACTAATTAATTAAATACAGAATAAAACAAAGGGGAATAAAATAAATGATGGTTATTAATCATGTAAAAAGAGTGATCAGTGAATGGAGACAATTCTAAATGTTATAGTAACTATTTTCTAATGGGTTACACCAGCATAGGTGCTAGCTTTAGATTTCTAAACTAGAGCAAATTGCTAGGATCAGACAAAATATAAGTCTTTGTATTTATGTTACCATCACAGTCTTAAACTTACAGGTGACTGAATAACTGAATTCAGCTTTGGAGGCGGGGCCCTGTTGAGAAGTGAAAGTTGATCAATGGTGCATTGAAGCCCAAATGGCCAGACCTCAGCGTTTAAATTTACCCAGTTCTTCTGCATCTATTCTGCAACATACATATCAGGGATTTTACAACTCTTTGGGGCTAGTGGTTAAAATAAGGGCTATCAAAGTGTTAGTACTGGGAAGTTGATTTATGTGAAAAAGCATTTATCCACTGATTAACAGACGTCTCTTCCTAATGTAAATCTAAAGGAAAAGTATTTCTTGGGCCCCATGGCACTGCAGAAATTGTAATTATATGGTTTTGGCCATCATAAAAATTGGCTTCAAAGCCCGGCTCTCTTCTTAGGGGCTTGAGCTGTGTACATTACTGGAGACACTCCTTAGGGCCGGTAAAATTCCTTTTCATATCTTTTGTGTTAAACAAATGTTGATTTACAGTTAATATTCTTTTTAAAAACCCTTTGAACGTTTAAAGAAGGAAATTTAACACTATATACCAGTGAAACTAAATGTGATTTTATGTCAATATATACCCAGACTTCAGTGTGACTCTTCTGTTACCAAACCTATTCTCATCCAATCATCCTTTTAGAAACACTCATCGTGTACTGGCCCAGAATCCCAGAAAGCAAGATCTTGCTAACAGCTGCATTAAATTTGACCACATATTGTTTTTGGTGGTAAATTATATCAAATACTGTTATTGACCTCTGTGATATCCTTTTGTCTTTCTGCCTGTCTTGTGTTTCACCAGCAGTAGTGCTGACTGCCTGTGACTTTAACCAGAACAGTGAACCATTCTGCGAGTTCAGTCAGGACACAACAGACAGCGGTGACTGGACCCGACACAGAGGTTTAACCCCGACACCCGGCACTGGCCCCAATGGGGACTACCCTGATGGAGGTCAGTCCTGAATGCATGGTTTATCTTAAATATCTAATTTCCGTACTATAAGCATAACCAGTAGTGGTGACCAGGCCATGATTGAGGTTGATTGAGAGTCTCAAAATGGAAACACCCAATTATGACTCAATACAAGTCCTCTTCTGTCTCAATCTGTCTGCAGCGGGCTACTATATCTACCATGAGGGTGACAATGTGGCAAATGGACAGAAGGTCCGTCTGCTGAGCCCTACCCTTTCATCGTCGGCCTCTCGGATCTGTGTCCAGTTCCGATACTACATGTACGGCTCAGATAGTCAGAATGTGTTGAGGGTTCTGGCCAAGAGGCCCGGCGTTGAGGAGGAGGTCTGGAAGAAGATAGGTATCCAGAGTCCATCCTGGCTAAAGGGCTCTGTCACCGTGTCCAAACCCAGCAGTCAGAGCGTCACTGTAAGTGTATGATGCTGCTTTAACCAGCAACAATGGGGAAGTATAGCTGAAAGCAGCAATATTGCAACAAGGATCAAGTCCCAGCAATTTTAACTTTTTTTTTGTTATCCAGAATTCACTATTAAGTACAGACAGGTGCATTGCATTAAACAGCACACTGTCAGTCACGTATAACTAAAAAGTACAATTCATCCTGACATCAATGATTTTTTTTTTTTAAAATTAAAAAAAACACTTTTCTCCCCAATTAAATCTGCATGGCTTTGACAGACCTTCCTAATGCACAGACATTAAATCAAGACCCATGGTAAAAAGTTATATTTATTAAAGCTGCATATGCTTAATTGGGTGGGTCGCCCAGGAACCAAATACATTGGTATTTATAAAAAAGCTGATTAAAATAGCAAGACAAAACAATGATATTCTGTCACTGTCTTGTGAGCGAAGAACTATAGCATTCATCTAAATGAGCGACAACTCACTTACCGAGTTAACTGCCACAATAATTGATCCAATCTAACCAGATTACCAAAGTGGAATTAATCTAAAACTCATGTGCAAAGTACAACTGCTGTATTATTATCATGTAGGCTGATAATGTATGCTCTGTGCCTATAGATTGTGTTTGAGGCTCAGAGAGGCTTCAGTGATTCCTGTGACACAGCTTTAGACAACATCGTCATCACTGAAGGAGCATGTCCCGGTTAGCTAACACACACACGCACGCACGCACACACACACACACACACACACACACACACACACACACACACACACACACACACACACACACACACACACACACACACACACACACACACACACACACACCATGGCACTAACACAAATTACTGTATCACTGATTGTCCAAATGTTTTGTTCACAGCTTGTGTGTCTGACTGTGATTTTGACACTTTTGGTGAGCTGTGTGGGTGGACGAGTCACACTGAGAATCCTAATATATTTGGCTTTGATCAGTGGAATGGACCAACTGAAACTGAAGGCACCGGGCCTGATGATGACTTCTCCAAACCTGGATGTACGTGGTTCTTCTTTTTTGCTTAACATCAAAAAATGTCAACACATATGAACACATCTTTCCATTGTCTTTGTATACATTTTGCCATATTCTTTATTTGATTTGATTTTAATTAATTCTTACCGAGTTGAAAATTGTTTATCTTGATCTTTCTATACATAGTTGGCTCATACATGTTGATGGATTCTATCGAGGCTATCCCTGGAGTCAAGTCTCAGATTAAAAGTCCTCTAATAACCCCCTCCTCTGGATGTCTGGACCTCACCTTCCACTACTACTTGTATGGCACCAGCACTACGATGGAGCTCAGCGTCCACACCATCACCACGGGTAAAGGATTGCATTTATCCTAATGTCCATACAGACAGCAACACAGATATCATTAAAATGTTTGTTTCGCTTGAATTTATTTTTCGGTTGACCAGGTGGAAGCCTTGGACCTGCTCTCTACACTGTAAGAGGTAACCAAGGTCAGGGCTGGAAGCCTGCAGAGGTCCAGTACTTGGGATCTGCTGACATTCAGGTAAATACTTCAACTCTATCTGTCTTTGTATGTATGTTAATGATGTGCACAGGTTTGCATTAACTTTCTTGTTATTTCAGTTTGTGATCGTGGGTACCTATGGAGAAACTCCTCAAACCGATATTGCTGTTGATGCTGTGTGTGTCATGGCCTGCAAAGGTGAGAAACAAGTTCTTCTCTGCACCATCAAAAAATGTTATGTCCATGACAGGTGTTTTTATAAGAAACTATTTATTTTTCATATATAGCTCAGCCAACAACTCCTCTACCACCGGTAACAACTCCAGGTCCAACCACACCAAAGCCATCAACTCCAGGGCCGACTACACCTAAACCAACAACTCCAGGTGCATCCACACCTAATCCATCAACTCCAGGCCCGACTACACCTAAACCAACAACTCCTGGTCCGTCAACACCAAAACCATCAACTCCAGGCCCAACTACACCTAAACCAACAACTCCTGGACCATCTACACCTAAACCAACAACTCCAGGCCCGACTACACCTAAACCAACAACTCCTGGTCCGTCAACACCAAAACCATCAACTCCAGGCCCAACTACACCTAAACCAACAACTCCTGGTCCGTCAACACCAAAACCATCAACTCCAGGCCCAACTACACCTAAACCAACAACTCCAGGCCCGACTACACCTAAACCAACATCTCCCGGTCCATCAACACCGAAACCATCAACTCCAGGCCCGACTACACCTAAACCAACAACTCCCGGTCCATCAACACCTAAACCATCAACTCCAGGCCCGACTACACCTAAACCAACAACTCCTGGACCATCTACACCTAAACCATCAACTCCAGGCCCGACTACACCTAAACCAACAACTCCCGGTCCATCAACACCTAAACCATCAACTCCAGGCCCGACTACACCTAAACCAACAACTCCTGGACCATCTACACCTAAACCATCAACTCCAGGCCCTACTACACCTAAACCAACAACTCCTGGTCCGTCGACACCTAAACCATCAACTCCTGGCCCGACTACACCTAAACCAACAACTCCTGGACCATCTACACCTAAACCATCAACTCCAGGCCCGACAACACCTAAACCAACAACTCCTGGACCAACCACACCAAAGCCATCAACTCCCAAACCAACTACACCTAAACCAACAACTCCTAGACCAACTACTCCTAGACCAACTACAACAAAGCCACCAAGTATGACCTTTTTGTTTTTGTTTTACAATAATACTTCATTCAATTCTTTCTTACATTTAATTTGACCATCTACTAATTTATTTTTTGTTCTGCTGTATAGAACCATGCCCTCCTGATGCAGAGTATATAGAATGTGGTCCAGCTTGTATCCCCACCTGTATGGAACCTTCCACCAACTGTTCTGGATCCTGTATCAGTGGCTGTTTCTGCAAACCAGGGTTTGTCTTCAAGGGACGGCGCTGTGTCCCATTGGAGAAATGTGGCTGTCTGGATGACCAGAATAACTATTATGAGGTCAGATGTCCTTGTTAGTATCCCCATATGCATACATTCCTGTTTAGTAAAAATATATAATGTTAAATCTCACGGTTGATCCTTCGTTCAATTCTGTTTTAGCCTGGCGAGATTGTATTTGGAGATGGCTGCTTAAAGCTGTGTCGCTGTGCAGGGAACTACACTCTGGAATGTGTTGACAATGCGTGTGACCCCACTGAAGAGTGTCGCAATGTCAATGGTGTTGCAGGCTGCTATCCTAAAGGTAATAATATCTGGTGAACTGTCAAATAATTGGTACAGGAACTAGTACTAGCAGTTGTCCCACCACATCCGAAGGCAGAAGTGTTTCAACTTTTCCCCACAGCCACACACAAAGGCGTAAAGTCAGTCAAATTTAAAAAAATGTGCTGCTTCAGATATACAAGTTCTTGTGTTTGTAAACTGGATTATTTTGACTAATGTTAGAAAACTTTTGATTTTTCTGTGTAGCTGACATTCTCTTCTTGTGCTACTTTTTAATTACTTTTTAACATTAACAAAATAACTGCTAACATACAGTTTCTTATACCTTAGGTACATCATCATGCATAGCGACTGGTGATCCCCACTACACCACCTTTGACAAACGAAAATACAACTTCATGGGCAACTGCAGCTATTTGATGTCTCGACCCTGCAATGAAACAACTCTGCCACACTTTGAGGTCCATGCGGACAATGAACATCGTTTTAACAGTCCCACCATCTCCTATGTGAAGGCCGTGCATGTGTTTGTACACACGGTGAAGATCTCCATCCTCAAAGGTGGCACTGTACAGGTAATAAATGAGGGGATGAAACTAACTACGTTTTTTAGCAGACTGTAAGGCAGGGTGCAGCCTGGTCTCCTCAAACTTGCAATCCCATTAAACCAAACTGCGTTGTCAATCACATTCCGTGGGGAAAGATTTTTTTTCTCCCAGATTATATTTGTTTTAGACGTATCACAAATACGTTTTGTAATCATTATCCATAGAAGATCTGTATGGAGGAGGTAGGGGTAAACAAACACAGGGCTTGTACCCGGGAGGTTATTTTCCTGTCTGAAACCAAAAATGAATGTTGACTAATTCTACTTTATGTCTGTACCTGAAAGCAAAACAATGTTTTACGAAACCTAACCAAGTAGTTTTGTTGCATTTTTGTTTTGTTGTATTTCACTTCAGGGTAACCATGTGTTTAAAACTGAAACTGTTATCCCGGAGAATATATGTTTCCCTAGAAACATAATTGAGAATTAAGTTTAGTTGTATGGGAACCAAATTTTGAAGATGACAGGATGACAACAATCATACTATTGTAATATCTACAACATAAATACCTGAGCTGTTGTTGAGAAACCATGTGCATTCTCTGCAAATACACCTTGTCATAGAAAGTTTTTAATCATTGAATGTTTCTGTTTCCTTAGTAATCATTATCTTATTTGCACTTGCTTTTATCCGCACAGGTGAACGGGACCAATATAAACCTGCCAGTGACTCCGGCCCCTGGTGTCTCTGTGTTCAAGTCAGGAAAGCACTACACTGTGTCCATGAACTTTGGTGTGACTGTTCGTTATGATGGAAACCACTTCATGGACATCAAAGTGATCAAAGAGTGAGACTTTACATTACACAACATATTTTCAATGGAAATTTTGGAGTGATGCTGACAATAAAGTCGGGTAATCAGCAAAAACACTAGTATTTGGTTGGAATGAAAGCAAGTCACAAACTCTTGGACTAAATTGTTGCTTTTTTTTCCTTGCAGCTATAACAACAAGCTGTGTGGACTGTGTGGAGATTATGATGGGGATTCCAAAGATGACTTCCGTAAACCAGATGGATCATTGACCAACAATGCCAATGACTTTGGACACAGCTGGAACACTGATCCAGAGTGAGTAGCATTGGATTTAGTTGTATGATTGTTTATCTTTTAATGCCGTTTTGATGTATTTAATATTGAATGAGTTGGGTCTCCATACTAAACAAATAGGTATAGATCAATCACCTCATTGTTAGAATTACTAGCAACCAAAACTAACTAACCAACAACACACAGAGGTTCTCTAACTGACTGTCTGTGTGGACAGGTGTAACAAGAAACCCAACACGACCATCCCCGAGTGTGATGAAGGGGAGCAGGAACTGTATGAGAGCTCTGGATACTGCGGCATCCTGCTGGACAAAAAGGGTCCCTTCGCTGTGTGCCACCCCAAAGTCAACCCAAATGTAAGCCACTTCACACACACACACACACACACACACACACACACACACACACACACAGGCCTACGGAGTACAGCAAATAGGAAGCAGTTCCCCCTTTTGAAATAAGGAGACAGATATTACAATTTCTGTTTGACGATGAGGAGACAGACTGAGGCATTGTAACTTAACTAACTGTGTGTTTGTGTTTGTTCAGAATTACTTCAGGGACTGTGTCTTTGACCTGTGTGAGCTGGATGGAGCCAAGCCCATTCTGTGCGAAGCCATAGAGGCATACGTCAACGAATGCCAGGACCGCGGTGTGAACATCAGACCCTGGAGGAATGAAACCTTCTGTCGTGAGTGTTGGGTGAAAGAAAACGGATGGAGAAAATGATAGGTGGATCGATGGATGTAGGGGGGGGCAAGATTAAAGCAACTAGGGAGCCTCTTCCCAAGGCTCAGTAAGGTTATTGTCATGCATTATGTTTTTGGGTTGTCTATCTGTCGGTCCATGCCATTCTTGTGAACTTGATATCTGGGAACGCATTGAGGGAATTTCTTCAAATTTGGCACAAACTCAAGCTTGAACTGATTATAATTTGGTGGTCAAAGGTCACTACGACCTCACAAAACACATTTCAGCCATAATTTGAGACTTTATATTCAAATTATGACAATTTCACACAAATGTCTCATAGGATAAAATGAGGAAGGGATGACATTTTGAGCAGACATGGATGTAAACTACAACTTGACTGGTTGGCAGTAATTTTAGTTGGATCTGGGCTCATATTCGACAAGCTACCCAAACTAGGAAATCACTCCCAATGGGCCAAAAATTCTCAGTCTGATGTAGATTGGCTCTCACTTTAAGGACTCGGAATGGAAAAATATGTTATCAATTTGAGCAGGAATTTAGTATTTTATCAGCACTAGGATAATTTCACATCACCTAACTATTTTAATATACATACATAAAGGCTACATTAAATTTAAAAGCCAAGTGTTACAATCTGCTTTATGAATAGCGTTTTGTACAATTGTTACATGTTTGAATTCATTTAAGCATCATATTTTTGCATGTAACCCTGGCTAGTAATTATAAATCATTAAACGTCTCAGTATATCTCCACGCCCACCACTATCACTGACTTCACTCTCCCATGTCCCACCTGCTGTAGCTCTGAGCTGCCCCCCCAACAGCCACTATGAGCCCTGTGCAGACCCCTGTCAGGAGACGTGCACCGGGAAACCCCCCTCCTGCAGCGGGCCCTGTTCCGAGTCCTGTGTGTGCGATCCTGGCTACGTCCTGAGTGCCGGCAAGTGTGTCAAGAAGAATTCTTGTGGCTGCACACACCTCAACGGCCAGTATTATGAGGTACAGTGAAATGTGTGTGTGTGTGTGTGTGTGTGTGTGTGTGTGTGTGTGTGTGTGTGTGTGTGTGTGTGTGTGTGTGTGTGTGTGTGTGTGTGTGTGTGTGTGAGAGAGAGATTTGTGCATTGTGAGGTTATTGTGGCCTGCTAAACCAGCTTAAATGTGTGTGTGTGTGTGTGTGTGTGTGTGTGTGTGTGTGTGTGTGTGTGTGTGTGTGTGTGTGTGTGTGTGTGTGTGTGTGTGTGTGTGTGTGTGTGTGTCAGCCTGGAGACGAGTTCTATGTGGAGGACTGTAAGCTGAAGTGCAGGTGTGACGCTCCCTTCGTTACCTGCATGCCCACTGATTGTCCCCCAATGCACGAGTGTAAAAGCAAGGATGGAGAGCTGGGCTGCTTCCCCATAAGTAAGTTTACACCACCAGCCAAAATAACTCTGTATGAATCATACAATCATCATGAATCATAAAGTACTTACAATAGCATAATAATGAATTTACATCCCATTGCTACAGCTACTGCTATTGCTATAGCTCAGCAGAAGATGCTGTATCGTCATGAATCTTATGACATGCACACTAATTGCGGCACATAATAATCACTGGCAGGGCTTTAGATCACGGTCTGTAATTACTTGTACCACAGTACGTAACAATACATCGTGGAATGTTAGGGAATAAGGGGGTAACAATGTGGTAAATGATTTATACAGTTTTTGGGGCTACTAGGTCCCTATAGGGGCTCAGTTTGATTATTACCGAACAACAAAGTTAGAAAGTTTGGGGATGATGGAGTAATGAGTTGCTGTTTAGACATGGAACAAACAAACCAATGCTGGATTTTTGTGATTGAACAGAATCTGGTAATTTTACAGACTAACCAGTCTTCTTCTTCTTCTTCTTAAAATGGTGAGTTGCTCTGGCTGCGTTGAATTCTGATGTCTGCCGCTTGTCTCTCTCTCTCTCTCAGGCTCTCAGGACTGCGTAGTGTCCGGAGATCCGCACTACAACACGTTTGACAAGAAGTTCTACAGCTTCATGGGAACCTGTACCTACACACTGGCCAGAACCTGCAGGAACAGCACTGGTAGGTTCAGACATTTAGAGGTGTATTTCATTTCCTGATTTTTTTTAAATTTCATTTTATGTATTTCAATAATTGTCTGTAATCATTGCAACATGTTCAACTTGCTGCAGCTCTTAAAAAGCATTGTCCAACCACATTAAGATGCATGTATTAATTTCAAGTGGTCCTCCAAAATCAGATGTCCAAACACCAGGAGGTGGCACTACAACTACATGATACATTCAAATGACCATAGCGCTCATTAGTCTGTGTTTGACATGAAGTATTTGTACACACCCC
This sequence comes from Anoplopoma fimbria, assembly GCF_027596085.1. Lineage (NCBI taxonomy): Eukaryota > Metazoa > Chordata > Actinopteri > Perciformes > Anoplopomatidae > Anoplopoma > Anoplopoma fimbria. The sequence continues at coordinate 12,160,128 of NC_072455.1, forward strand.
GTGCAGGTCCTTGGTTCTCAGTGGAGGGAAAGAATGAGGAGAGGGGGGTGACGGGTGTGTCCTACCTGAGGAAGCTCTACGTCACTGTGAACGGGATCACCGTGACCCTGATGAAGGCCAGAAGGACCCTGGTCAGTGGGGGCAACATTTACACCAGCATACGATGGATTCTGTGTCTATAAATCTACTTTTACAACCTGTCAGTATCACAGGAGGCCCACTTGGCAAGACATGTGTACACACATGTGCTGCACACGCACCAGCTGCATCACTCTCTCTGTATCTTAATCTTCTGGTTCTGTGAAATTACAAGCCCGTCCTTTGTTCTCTTTGCCTTTTTATTTTATCTTATCCCTGACTTTTATCTCTTTTAATGCCATAATCCCAGAAATCTGTCCACACTCGTTTCATCTTCTCCTGTGCTTATCTGTTTGATCCGTCCACAAGTTTTCACAAAGATCTAAATCCCTGTGTGCTGGTTTTTTTTTTTACTCACGTGTCAAATGTGAAAAGCTTGAATATTTATTTTACCTGTTGTCTTCACGTTGTCTTTTTTGCCTCCCCCGTCCGGCAGGTGAACGGACAGCGAGTGGCCCTCCCCCACTCCCCCTCTCCACTCATGTCTCTCAGTCTCGCCGGTCAGTACATCACCCTGCAGACGACCTTCGGCCTTCGGGTGCGCTGGGATGGAAACCATTACGCCCAGATCTCAGTCCCCAGGTTGGTAACGCCCTGCCAGAGGATGACCCCGCTCCCCTTGGTTGCTTGCGTTCATGTGGCATTTTTCCACATGTAAATGCTGTCATCATTTTATAAGAACATTCACTCTCCCAACGCGTCAAATACCAAAGCTTAGTCGGTTAATGTTACTGTTAAATCAACATTGACTTTTGGTTTCACACGGGACACAAACATTGGTCTCCTGTGTCAAAGTTATGTGTTTGTTTGACCCATCCAACCTCCCCTCTCACCTGCCCTGTATGGAATGTCATACTTTTTATAATACCTCAGTTTCTCTTGGCATCTAATAATGAAGCAGATGGGTTTACATTGGAGTTAGTTAATAGCCTTGTATGTCTCATACAGAACCCAAAGGGTTCCTCAGACGCCGAGGACCACTGACCAAGTGTCGGCATTTGACGAGTTGGCAGTGAGAAATATCAGAACTGCGTTCTCCATGTCTTTGGAATCACACAAAATTAGGAAACATATGTATTTCCACAGTGCTTTTGATGAAACATGTGCATAATTCTTCATTTTATGAATCTGTGGATCCGTTCTCAGTCCACACAGCTGCTGCTGAAATGATGAACACTACAAGTTGGTAGACACGTGAAGCAGTCGAGGCACATCCTTAAAGACAGAAGTTTATGGGCTGTGTGCAGCAAATAATGCTATAAACTGCAGAGGGTCATAGTTTAATCTCGATATGTATGTCATGAAAACTGCCTAAGAACTCAGCTGTAACCAAGCTGTAGTTCAAAGGTCACACAGATCAGCTATTTTTCATAAATCCTCCAACATTCTTAATACTTTGCTTATATATCTTCTATTGATGATATCCCGGCTTATGGTATCATATGAAGAGATTTCTGTGTTTTGTCTCTTTGTTTCTCAGATTCCATTAAAGGGCCAAACACTGGTTGACCTTCTAAATTCTTCTTAAGACATCCCTCGTCATCTCTTAATCCCGTTTTCTCCTTGTCTTCGTCCCCCTCAGCTCCTACTACGACCAGATGTGCGGCCTATGCGGTGACTACGACGGCAACCCTGGCAACGACTTCACCAAACCAGATGGCGCTCTGGTGGGAAATGTCAACGACTTCGGGAACAGCTGGCAAACGGAAGAGGATGAGGATGACTCGTGAGTTTACACGCATTTGTTTGCTAAGAATCAAAGGATTTCCTTTGAACTTCCCTGGAAAGTCACATGTAGTCCGAGAATGTGACTAAACTACATGTGACTTGACGCTCTAATCTGTACATGCTTTCAGTTGAACTCAAATAAAATATATTTTTTACATGAACATTATTATTTTTATTAGAAAAAACATTACTATTACTATTCACAGAATGATTATTTTGAGAATATAAATGATTTCGGAGGTGTACCCTGCCTTCGCCCATTGACAGCTGAGACCCCTGCGACCCTTAACTAGATAAGCAGGTTACGGAAAATGGATGGATTGATGGATGGATGGATGGATAAGCAATAAGGTACTTGACCCTGTTGTTTTGTTTGCATTGATCAGGTGCAGCCCAGGCACTAAGCCCGACCCGGACTGTGACCCCAAGCTTGAGGCCGAGGTGGTGAAACCGGACAAATGTGGCAAAATCAAAGACACTGCTGGACCCTTTAGGTGAGAGAGCAGCTTTTTTTCCCCTACTGGCTCAAACATGGAGCTCTATTGAACTACAACCATCACACCACTGAGGTACAGCTGATAGTGTGCATCTACAATCAACACTGCTAGCTCACTTAGCACCTAGCTAACATTACAGCTCAACGCGGAGGACGCCATTAATGTCTCTCGCGCTGTCACGAGTCCCTTGTCCATAAATTGATGTTCATTAGAAATAAAATTGTTCCTTCATGTAACTGCTCACAACAAGGTCTGCGGATTATCTTGAGTAATCATGATTTCTGGAAAGTAACATTGCTGTTGTGTTTTTCAAATGTATTTTTAAATGTAACTCCGCCCAGTTTTGTTATATTGGAGCGAAGGCAGACATCTCTACGGCCGATATCTCCAACACTCGGCTACTCACACCAAAAATGATCTAGAATGATAAATAAATTGACAAGTAAGAGGAAAAGTTTTTTGTTTTTGTTTTGAGGTGTCACTTTAAGTCCTAATTACGGGCTAAACACCAACTGTAACAACCTACATGTCCCATAATGCATCTCAGCAGTGTATCTTGTTCCTACATGGTAAATGCCCTACATGGTAAACTCATCCAGTTTGTAAATCGGGCTTCTGTTATTGAATTATTTTGGTAAAGTTCGTCATCATATGTAATATTTCCAATGACCGTGTATTGGTTCAATGATGATACCTGCTTCACAACTGCAGAGAGCGTGGGTGATTTATTTTCAAAGGGGGTGACCAGTGGTTACAGATAGTGGTATCTTCACAAAGATTGTCTATCTCATTTATCTATTTCAGATTACAGTTATAACTCAGTCTGGTAACATCACATGGACAGCATTGGACTCAAACCCAAAGCACACACCCACATTTATATATTTTATTTTTATATGTATTTTATTGTTTCCCTTCATTGCAAAACTATAAATCTGGTTTAAGTTTTGTTTCTTTCCTTGCCAAGGAGTATGTGGTAAAAGATGAAATCAGCAGCGTGTCATCGGTTGAGTTTTGCTGGACCATCTGAGTGTTTTTCCTCTGCTTTCAGGGAGTGTATCAGTGTGGTGAATCCCACTCCGTTCTTCCAGAGCTGTGTGTATGACATGTGTCAGTTTAACGGCCAGCAACACGTCCTGTGTGACCAGCTCCAGGCCTACACCGACGCCTGCCAGAGCGCCGGAGCCAAGGTCCACCAGTGGAGGTCTCCGAGCTTCTGTCGTAAGTCTTCAGCATTCTGTCCTTTGTCTTCTCGGCTGCTTGGTCCAGAGGGAAATATCTCGACACCTGTTCAGTGGATCGACATGAAATTTCCTTCAGACAGTCATGTTCCTCTTTGGCTCCCTTCTTTGTACCTTTTGTGATCCCCTGACTTTTCACATCAAGTTGAATCATCACATCTTTATTTCAACTTTGATGCATGCTAAACATCACATTAGCATGTAAGCGTGGCATTGTTAGCATTACAGCATAACAACACCTCAATTTTTACATTGAAAGAGATTCAAACAAGGGCCGCGACTACTTTGTTTACTGATTAATCTGATGATTATTCTCTCTTTAAATACATTTAGAGTTGAAATATTCACACTTCAAAACCCCCACATTTTCAATTTACTATCATAGAGAAAATAAAGCAGCTAATTTAAATTGAATTGATTATCAAAAATGTTTGCCCACATTGTTAGTCCAGTACAAACCTGACTATTTATCCAAAGATTTTCTTAATTTGCCATGTTCGGGATGCTTTTGGGCATCAACCACTATAAAACGTAGCGACCAGGTGTCAGATCGTAATCACGCAGCCCAGAGGAAGTTGTAACAATGGCGGACACAGCGCTGAAAAAAATACAAATATAGCGATGCAAAACACCAAGCGGACAAAACATGTGAATCTGTGGTTGGCTTTCACCGGCTGGGGAGGAGGAGCCAAATTTGAATGTTGTGTTAACAAACCACAACCGACAAATCCTCCTCATTGTGCCCTTAAAAAAAGTAGATATGTTGGCTTTATGTCAGTAGGTAAACGCAACCAGGTGTTATTGGAGAATAGAACGCTTCAACATCCACCATCCTAACATTCATCTTTTAATCCTCCATCCTGCATCCATCCCTCCCTCTGTCCCTCCACGCAGCCCTGGCCTGTCCTCCCAACAGCTCCTACACTCTGTGTGCCAGTTCCTGTCCAGAGACGTGTCTCGGCGTGGTCGGGCCACCCGGCTGCGAGAATATGTGCGTGGAGGGTTGCGAGTGTAACCCGGGCTTCATCCTCAGCAACGACAAGTGTGTGTCGCTGAAGGACTGTGGCTGTGTGGACACCAGCGGGACTTACCACCCTGTGAGTGGAAACTACGTCCATGGGACCTAAATCACAAAGTCACAGTGCCTGACTCTACTGTATTCAGTCAAAGCATAGATGCACAATTGTGGAGAATATGTGAATGGAAACAAAAGTAGTGATACATTCCTGATTGGGTGTGCCAGATATGTATAATGTGCATATTTGTGTGTGTGTGTGTGTGTGTGTGTGTGTGTGTGTGTGTGTGTGTGTGTGTGTGTGTGTGTGTGTGTGTGTGTGTGTGTGTGTGTGTGTGTGTGTGTGTGTGTGTGTGTGTCAGGTGGAAGAAAACTGGTACTTGGAGGGCTGTGAGCAGAAGTGTGTGTGTCACAGTGGAGGTTTGATCCAGTGTCACAACAGCAGCTGTAAACCAACCACTGAGAGCTGCCAGCTGCAGGATGGAGAATACGAATGTCGTCCTTTGGGTATGTTAAACACACACAAACACACACAGTCATGTTTTCGTTACTTTTAGGGACATGACATTAATTTCCTGGAGATGAACTATTATCCCTTTACCATAAACCAAGTCTTTACCATAAAATGAAATGATTTATGTTATTGGGGCATGCAATTGTCCCTTCCAAAAAGGCGTGTCCCCACAATATGACTGTGATCAGATTTACCTCCTCAGTTTTACGCTCTTTTGAGGTGTTTTTTGTCGAAAAGGAGTTGATGGAAACACCGTTGCCAAAGAATTCCGATGTAGCAAACATTTCACTCACATGACCTATCAGCTGTTTCCACTGTTGTGGTAAATGCATGTCTTCGTCTCTAGTCAGCATGAAACATGGAGGGCCTGGGCACCGTAGTGTATCCGCTCTTTACCAGTTGATTGGAAACACGTCTAATTCAAATTTCTTTTTTGCGACAAATTCAGTCAAATAACCAATGGGCAACTTCCCACTGCATTTTTCTGAATTGGTCTTGTTTCAAAGTCTAGCCTCATTATCTCAGCTGATATTTTCCTAAATTAAAGTGTCTTAATCAAATAACTACACTGTAAACCTTGATGTAGGTTTTGCTCCAGCAGACTCCATACTGTGGGATGTTCCCAAGAACTCGGTCGTAATCCAGCACTGGATTTTGAGGTCGGATATTAGATTAAAATAATAATCTCTTGTTCAGGAAATGGAATCTGCTCAGTATCTGGCGATCCCCACTACACCACCTTTGACAAGAAAACCCACAATTACATGGGAGCCTGCTCCTACACACTGTCCAAACCCTGCAACGTCTCCTCCGGCTTGCCATACTTCACCGTGGACACACAGAACGAACACAGGGGAAGTAATAAGAAGGTCTCCTACGTCAGGGCGGTGGTGGTCAACGTGAACGGGGTGACCGTCATCCTCGGCAAGGGCCGCACGGTCCAGGTATGTTCTCTGACGGAGACAGCTGGTTCCTTTACAACACCAGCTTTTCTTAGTCTTCTATAAATGTGAATGTCCTTTGAGAAATCATCTTGGAGTCTGGGGAATGATGAGCATTTCAGTGGTTAGATTGGGGGGTTGGGGGCATGACCACGGGGAAATTGTGGATCGAAACTGAACATATATGAATATAATATATGGTTCGGATTATGTTCGAAAAATGAATAAACCTACATGTGTGCCAAATGTGTTGCTTTTATCACAATATGTACTCCTAGTGGCTCCACTATCTCTGCTCAGCATCAGAATAAACATCTATGTGTCCTCCAGGTCAACGGGACGGTGGTAGTCCCACCTGTCACCTCTGTCGGCGGAGTCAAGATCTACCTGAGCGGCAAGTTCGTTGTCCTGGAGGCGCCCTTCGGCCTGAGGGTGCGTTTTGACGGCAACCACCACGCCGACCTCACCGTGCCAACCTCCTACAACGACCTGCTCTGTGGCATGTGTGGTAAGAACCAGTCATGTCCCGCTTTAGGCTATTAGTAATAAAATCATACCTGAAACTTTAAACTCAACCAGGAGCGTTGTTTAACAACAACGGATTCCAATCCAAGTATTGTCTATGCCGTCATGTCAGCTACTTCCGACCCAAAACTACCAGGCCAACAAAAATACTATCACAGAGGCAACCAATAATGTTTGTTTTCCCGACAGGAAATTTCAATGGAAACTCCAAAGACGACAACTTAAAGCCGGACAACACACCAGCTGCCAACACCAATGAACTGGGGGACAGCTGGCAGGTTCCTGACCCGCGGCCTGAGTGAGTCACATCACAGAATACAAAAATATGTATTTTACTACAAAAATCATCACTTTACTCCATTCTGATAAATCCTCCGCCTCTTCTCCAGCTGCACCAACGGTGGAGAACAGGAGAACTGTGATAAAGACGTGGAGGAAGAGGCCAAGAAGCCCACCAACTGCGGCATGATCACGGATCCCAGTGGTATGACACCGACACACACACACAGACACACACACACACAATAGACCGATGCCATGGAGAAAAGGGTCATTGAGTAAATTGAGTTTGTCTCCTTGCGTCTGGTCTTCAGGTCTCTTTAAGCCCTGCCACTCCGTCGTTTCCCCGGAGCCGTACTTTGGAAACTGCGTGTACGACATGTGTGCCACTGGAGGTCAGACTGTGGCTCTGTGCCAGGCCATAGAGAGCTACGCTGACATGTGTGCTGCTGCTGGAGTCCCCATCGCATGGAGGAACAACACCTTCTGTCGTAAGTCTGCGTGTGTGTGTGGAGGACAAAGAGGACCTTTAGGAGTGTGTCATGTCATAACTACCAAGTTTATTACCAAAACCACAGTTACAGTTCATGTATTTGCCAAAGTGACCGAGGACGGCATATTAGGACCATTGTAGGTGAAATAAAAATACAAATACGGAGCCGGGATAGGGGTGTAATATGAAGAGAAAAACTTAATTAACAAGTAAAAAATGTAAAATGTGTGGAAAAAAAAGAATCAGAAATTCTATGAGATTTATTATTATTTATTTATATATCAGACGTCGCCGTTAAGTACTGCTTTATCATGAGCTGCAGAGTGCAAAATATGTCAGAATGTATTTATGTTCATAAAAGAACACAGAAAAAAACAAGATGGAAAACACTTAAATGTATATTTCAGGACCTTGGCCTGTCCCAGAGGCTGTCCTCACTTTCAAATGTATGACTTTATGACCTGAGAGAATATTCAATTTTTTTCTCAATTTATTTTCTTTTGTTAATCTGTCACTTTAATCTCAAAGAATATGCATATTTTTTTGTACATTTTCAACTTTAACAGCAAGGTTTGAGTTTGACGCTACATATATTGTCTGGATATCCTGCCTCTTGATATTTTGTATTGTGACACACTGACACAGGATCTATCAGTCAGGAAATCTTTGGCAACATTTAGAGTTGCTATGGTGAGAAAACTTTCATTTTACAAAAGGTCCTTCAAGCCCATCTGTCCTCCCTCCCTCCAGCTCTGAAGTGCCCCCCTGGCAGCCATTACAACCCGTGCGGCCCTGCCTGTGCCCAGCCCAGCTGTCAGGACCCCACGGGCGCCAGCGGCTCCTGCAACCGTCCCTGTGTGGAGGGATGCGTCTGTAACCCTGGACTCGTCCTCAGCGGAGACAAGTGTGTCCCACTCAGCGAGTGTGGATGCACCGACGGGGACGGACACTATAGACCGGTTAGTGTGGGCAGAGTTTTTTTTTGCAAGAAGACACGGTTGAGCAGGGGTCGAATTTATCTATGTGCACTATCTGTGTAGGTGGGAGACTCTTGGTTCACGGAGATGGACTGCTCTGAGCGCTGTAAGTGTAACGGCAACAACAACATCACCTGCGAACCCTGGCAGTGCAGCCCTGCACAGGAGTGTAAAGTTGTAGAGGGAGTGCTGGACTGCCACTCTACAGGTGAGACGGACTGGAGGACCAAACATTCACTACACCTTTCAACAACAACAAAATAATATTATTATATAAGAATATTTCTAGTTGTGTAAATTATCTCTTATTCGTCAAATGTGTTTTTCCTGTTTTCCCTCCTCAGGTAAAGGAGTGTGTCACGTGGCTGGAGATCCTCACTACTACACCTTTGATGGTGTGATGCACACGTTCATGGGCACCTGCACTTACACTCTGGTGGAGGTACGGGGGGATTTTCACCTTGAAATTTCTATTTCAACTTCCTTTTTTGCCTTGCCTGCTGTAAGTCATTCTGAAATAATAGGAAACATAATAGCACGTTGATGGAAATGTTTTTTTTTAATCCCGTAGGTGTGTAACACCACCAAGGTAACTCCCTTCAAGATCGTGGCTAAAAACGAGGAGCGTGGTCAACCAGAGGCCTCCTATGTCCGCTCTGTCAAAGTCTACCTGCCTCATGACACTGTGGTGGAACTGCAGAAGAGCCGCAGAGTTATGGTAAGGAACGTTATTAAATTTGTCTACAGAAAACTACGGAAGCCCTGAGAGGAAAGAGAAAAAAATCTTCTGGTGATCCATTTTGAAGATCTAAATTATTATCTCTCCTGTTCAAAGTTATTTTTTAAAAAATTTAAAACAGGTTAAAACAAATGTTTTTGTCAGAAATGTTTTTGTGTTGTTGTTGTAATCCTTATTTCAGCCACAAGAGACTGAAGTGCACCACTACCTGTGTTCTGAATAGAACTATATTGAAAAATGTTTTCTTCCGGGTGAATTTTGATTTACATAACGTGATAACACACAATATATGTCCCTTGTGTTTAAAGTGCATGGAAGAAAATATAAATGCTTTTAGTCTTATTTATAACACATGGCCAAAATAAGTAATACATCAACAAACACGAAAGATCTTTATTGAAATTTTTTTTTAAAAAGTATCCTGGCAAAACCTTTTTTTTTTGCCCCAATCCTTATTCATAAACACAGGAGAGAAAACTATTTGCACAGAAAATGAATCACCAGAATGTTTTTTTCCTCCCTTGCCTGTCAGGGCTTGTGTAGAAAAAACACTAATGGTAAACAACATAATGAAATGGTCAACGACTAACTGGCGTCTGTGATCTCTGTCTCGTCTTAGCTGAATGGACGGCGGGTTCGAACCCCAGTTTCCATCGCCTCGGCTGGAGCCAAGGTGATAACCAGTGGATCCTACAGTCTGCTGGACACGAACTTTGGACTGCAGGTGAAGTTTGACGGCATCCATCACCTGGAGATCACTGTCCCTGGAGAGTACTTCAACAAGGTATGAAGGCACTAGACACGTCTTACTGTCTTATTGTCCCTCCACCACATTACTTGGCGTCCGATCAGACCAACAAAGATCTCGTAATAAACCTGCTCCGTCTCCCTCCTCTCCAGCTGTGCGGAATGTGCGGGAACTACAACCATAACTCTTCGGATGACAACCTGATGCCCGACAAGAAACCAGCCAAAGATGCGATTGAGCTGGGCAACAGCTGGAAATCAGATGGGGACAGTGATCCTGGGTCAGTGGCTCACACATGGTGTAACTGTGATTATGTGGATAGCCTGAGCTATATCATGATCAAATCTATGCATGTTTTTTTATACTTTTACGTTCTCCCCTCCAGCTGCCAGCCAGACACTCGTCCAGACGTCCACCCCAACTGCACAGCCGAGGAGGAGAAGCTGTACGAGGCTCATTGTGCCGACATCATCCTCTCTGACCGCTTCAAGCCCTGCCACCCGCTGGTGCCTCCCGAGGCCTTCCTGGGTAACTGCATCTACGACATGTGCGAGTACGACGGCATGCAGGCGACGCTCTGCGACAACGTGGAGTCGTACGCTCAGGCCTGCCAGAGCGCCGGACTCACCATCAGCTGGAGGAACAACACCTTCTGTCGTGAGTACTGGTCACGCTCATCAACAGGTTAAACAAAGATTCTAGTCGAGCCATTTTTTTCACAATTGTACTCCCATCCCTCCAGCCATGCCCTGCCCTCCCAACAGCCACTACTCGGACTGCACCGCCCCTTGCCCCCCCACCTGCTCCGACCTCTTCCCCATGTTCTGCCACCTCCCGTCGACGACCTGCGTGGAGGGCTGCCAGTGTGACGCCGGCTACGTCCTCAGCGACAACAACTGCGTTCGCCTGGACAAATGTGGCTGTCTGGACTCGGACGGAGAGTACCATGATGTGAGTGGATCCGAGTCCGCCATAACAGGATGTGGTATCATAGAGCATCAGAGACACATGCAGGTTATAATTATTAAAGATGCTGATGAAATTTTCTTAGCGGCTCTTGGTATAGACCCAAATAAACGGAAGGGTCTATTTCAGTGTTTTTCTTAAAATGTTCTCTAATTTATGTCTTTTTAAAAATCATTCAGATGAAACAATGCCGATAAAAACAATGTATTCATTCATACATGATTACATTTACAATATGATTATATGGCACTTCTATTGAGTAAGTGGTTGTTTCTTACCTTTTGTTGTTGCCTTTTGCTTCTTTGTAGTTGTTTTGTTATCTTTCTGTGGGTTTTTTGTCTCTGGTTGTTTTGTTCCTGTTGCAGTCGTTTTGTGTTTCTTGAAGTTACTTTGAGTCTCTTTGTAGTCATTTTGTTTCTCTTTGTGTTTTTTTGCCCCTTTTTAAAGTCTAAGTCTCTTTGTAGTCTCTCTGATGTCTCTTTGCAGATGTGTTTCATCTCTTTGTAGTTGTGTTTGTCTCTTTAGAGCCTTCCTGTGTCTCTTTTTAGTGTTTTATGTGTCTTTGTGGTCATTTTGAGTCTCTCACTGGTTGAGTGACATTTTGTAGGTGAAGGCCATGGAGGTCCCTGACACTTTGTGCCCCTGGGCCTGGGCTGGGTAGGCCCGTTCAGTAATCCATCCATGCTTGGGAATTAAAGGAAAGATTGTTACACATATCAATATATCTTGTTTTCCTAAATGTAAACAAGTCTGTTGTGTGTGTGTGTGTGTGTGTGTGTGTGTGTGTGTGTGTGTGTGTGTGTGTGTGTGTGTGTGTGTGTGTGTGTGTGTGTGTGTGTGTGTGTTTGTGTAGGTGGGAGACTCATGGCTGACGGATAAATGTACTGACTTATGTACCTGCAACCTCGGTGGCAAAATCACGTGTAAGGACCACAGCTGTAATTCCAACTCAGTGTGTTCTCTGGACAAATATGGAGACGTCAACTGCAAACCCACCAGTGAGTCCACCACTCTAATCATCTTAAACTGGGATATCCCTACATGTTGTAGCTAGGGAGTGAACATTTTGAAGACTTTAAACCTTTAAAAAAATGTAAGTATTGTTTTAATTATAACCCATTGTGACTTTTTCCCTTACATCATCATCTAGAGTTCGACAAGTGCAGCGTCTCAGGAGATCCTCACCACAGAACATTCGACGGTTTCACCCATCACTTCCAGGGCCCCTACACCTACGTCCTGACCCAGGGCCACAACCTGCAGAACTCCCTGTCTCCCCTTGTGGTGAGGGGGAAGAACATCAGACGTGGGGGGAACAGGAGGGTGTCGTTCCTTGATCAGATGTACATCGACGTTTACGGCGTCAATGTCCGCTTCCTGCAGAAGAAGAGCGTCCTGGTCAGTAGTTGTTCTTTGACTTGTTGAAGCGTTTTTTTTTGCTTGCGTTAAAGAGCACATAGTGAAATTATATTGTATTCCTTCTAGCTGAACGGGGAGCGCGTTGCGCCTCCGCTCACTCCAGTTGAGGGTTTGACCATCACGATGAACTCCAGGCAGGTCCAGCTCACCACCGACTTTGGACTCACTGTACGCTTCGATGGCAAGAGTCGTGGAGGTAAGAGAAGAAGAAACCTCGGCCCTCACTTACTGACTTTGGCTTGTTTGTGAATCCATTCACCCCCCTCCTCCATCTCTCTGTGTGTGTATCAGAGATTATACTGCCCAGCACCTATAAGAACTCCGTCCGAGGGCTGTGTGGAAACTACGACGGCATCACCAGGAACGAGTACATGAAGCCGGACGGAACAGTGGTCAGGAACCTGAACACGTTCGGAGAGAGCTGGAGGGTCAGTGACCGACAGGCGGATGGACTGAAGATCTTCAACCTGCCTCACACAGTCCACGCCCACAGGTAAATCCACTACCAGGGTCACTGTAAATACAGATTTTAGAAATATTAGGATTCATGAGCATAGAGATTCATTCCTGACCTTGAAAACACATTGGTCATTTGATAAATTTTGAGGACATAGGTATATGTATCAGCAATTCAGTTTGTTAAGTTTCAATGCCCATTTTCAGACAGGTCAATGTGCATAGGTAAATACCTCTATACATAAAGATATGAGAGAGAGTAATGGTGATAATGAATATTAAGTAGAAAAAGGCTTGTTTAAAATGGATTGAAAATGAACAATAATAATATTAATAATGATAATTATTATAAAAGTAAGAATGAATCAATAAGAATACAAATATAAAGATATAAGCTAAAATTGAAAATAGAAATTAAATAAGTGAGAGATAGGGAAATGAAGAAAAAATAAATAGGAAATATGTAAATTAAGAAAAATGAAGTAAAATGAAGTAAAAATCAAATGTACTTTAAAAAAAGGAAAATAAGTAAAGGAAAAAAGACATCTCTATACGTTTACCCCTGCCCTTATTTATGATTTATTATTTTGACACTAGGATATGTTTGAAAGCTTTGGGGGAATAACTTATAACTGAACTTTATTTTTGAATATTTTACCACAGTTAGGGTCTTTATGTTGGGGGCTTGAATATCCACAGCTATATTAACAGTAATATTAATGTTAGAGATACCTTGTTATGGTGTAGGTCAAATGGATACTTGCACCAGATAGTGTTGGAAGAGGAAGGCTCAGAAGATTCCAAAATTCACTGCCAATCATAGTGATAACCTTGGAATTTCTAAGCAAATTTCTTGGGAATCCGGTATGCAGTTATTGAGAATGTAGCAGCTTTAATCATTTCTATTTCTTCTGTTCTTTCTGTCCTTTCTGCCATCTGTCTCCAGACGAGAGGTGGAGACTGATCCAGATTCAGGATTTGAGACGTCGGACTGCTCTAAGTCTCAGCTCAATGAATACAACAGCGCAGCTCAGTGTGGAGCGCTGTCCGACTCCAAGGGGCCGTTTGCCTCCTGCCATGCTACGCTGCCGCCCAAAACCTACCACGAGTGAGTTTTTTTTTTTTTCTGTGTGTGTGTGTGTGTGGGGTGTGGGGTGTGTGTGTGTGTGTGTGTGTGCGTGTGTGGGAGTGTGTGGAACTGTCCTCTGGAGAGAGTTACAGTGCAGTTAAAATTTGTGTATAACACATGATACACTTCATACCCTTCCTTCAAATTTAAATATGACTGTTATGTTGAGTTGGCTGCCTTTGCTCATGCTCTGTGTGTGTGTGCGTGTGTGTGTGCGTGTGTGTGTGTGTGTGTGTGTGTGTCTCAGTGACTGTGTGTTCGACCTGTGTGCTGAGGATGGCAGTGCGGCGCTGCGTTGTGCCAGTTATGAAGCGTATGCTGCAGCCTGTCAGGAGGCCGGAGTCAAACTGGGATCCTGGCGTCAGCAGCTGGACTGTGGTAAGAAGTATTCACATTATGAGGGAATAACAACAGTACAGTGATCCTTAGTGCATTGTTAGTATGAGGACTATGGAGGCCCACAGGGCACTTTATTAAAATGAATATGCAATAATCCAATTTTCATCTACACACACACACACACACACACACACACACAGATTCAGGCATTCTATGACCATAATTAAAATAAAAAATGGGAAAGCTAATTGACATTTAACTTTTACCTAAATAACACATTCATATGTGGAAAATTATAATGACATTGTTGAATTACTCTTTCAATTTCAAGTTTACATCATCGTTCAGATAATGTTAGCCATTTAATTACAATAGGAGTAGAACGGACATTCACATTCAAATCAATGTAGCCATTTTGAGGCCTCGAGTTCGGCAATTGCGCCGTCGCCATGATGTTTATTTTGCAACCAATGAATGGAAGTTACCATATTTGGAAGTGAAGATGGCTCTGGTAGCGGCAGACACCTGTCAATCACAGTAAACCCACCCTAAAGCATACCCTGATTCATGGTCTGTTTGACTCTAAATGGACCATAATTTACTAAATGAACATCATGCTGTAATGAAGAAGACTTGAAACTAGAGATTGAGACCATAAACTCATGTTTACAATATTTACTGATGGAATAAATCAAGAGAGAATTAGGGTTAATTATCATAGAATTCTATACAATCTGACTTTTTTTTGCAACCAGAGGTTTCCGCATGGTTGTGACTTCCCTCTCTCTCTCTTTCTCTCTCTCTCTCTCCCTCTCCCAGTCCTGACCTGTGATGCTAACAGCACCTACTCCACCTGCATGTCGCCCTGCCCCGCCTCCTGTGCCAACCTGGCGGCCCCCTCCGAGTGCGACACCACTTCCTGCATGGAGGGCTGCCAGTGTGTGGCAGGCTTCGTCATGAGCGAGGGCGTCTGCGTGCCATACCCCCAGTGTGGCTGCACCTTCCTCAACAGATACTACACCGTAAGAGGACTTGCAGAGTTACCGCCGGGTCTGTGTGTTTGTGTCAATGTGATCTTTTTTTAACCCTCCCTCTCACCTCTCTCCCTCCGTTTCCTGCAGCTGAAGGAGAAGTTTGTGACGGAGGACTGTTCCCAGGCCTGCGAATGCACCAGCACCGGCGCCGTGTGCCAGCCCAAGACCTGCCAGGGCGGTTTCGTCTGCACCATCTACGACTTCAAACGGGACTGCTACAAAGGTTATTAGGGAATTCAAATTCAAATTAATACACCGTCCACTCAATATCATTTCAGTGTAAACCCGACAGACTCGTCCCATATTTAGCCATACTGCAAGCCCTCCTCATAAACAACTAAAGAGGAATTATGGTGAATTCTATTAATTGTTTTGTTAATTTACATGTTTGCAAATGTTTCAGGGTGAAACATTCCCTCATAGCACACAAAACTATCAACTATGTATACTGATGATGCTTAAATTAGATTTGTGAGAGAAACACACAAGATCAAACTGTCATAAAGTAATGATGTGTGGTCAATCGTTGCAGCGAGTCCCTGTCTCAGCTACCCGTGTCTGAACGGAGGCAAATGTGATGAGGCCAGCAACAACACGTACACCTGTCAGTGTGCAGAGGGCTTCCAGGGCACCAACTGTGAGGTGGAGATAACACAAAGCGGAGGACTGGGTACGTCTGTTTCACTCATCAGGATCACAGTATGATTACACGACAGTCAGACATCTATATCAGACTTCTGCTGCTTACACTGTTAGAAAAACACAAACGTAAAATCTACTCATGGTACTATCCAAAGATTTTGATTTCATCATTCTTTTTAGATTTCATTGACTTTAATTTAAAAGTTGAAAGTTTGGGTTTAAAGTGATTCCTGTCTGTCACAGAAACCAAGTGGATTATCCTGATCGCGGTATTGGTCGCAGTCGTCCTCATCGTCATTGTGACCGCTGTCGCCTGCGCTTGCCAACAAAAATCCAAGTGAGTCCCAGCTAATTCTGTTCTGTGGCAATATCAAAGCTTTAAGTGTGTAGGAGGATGAGTACGGAAGAGGATTAGGGCCAAATGTAAAAAAATATATATTTGAGTTCTGAGAATAAAGTAGAAATATTTTCAGTTTAATGTCAGAATCTGAATCTGAATTCTGAGAATAAAGTGAATAAAATTTAAAATCTGAGTTTAAAGTCAGATTTCTAAGAATGAAGTCAGATTTCTGAGTTTAATGTTCTGATTTCAAGTCAGAATTTTGAGAAAGAAATCTGAATTTTGGGAATAAAGTCAGAATTCAAATACGTTTTCACATGTGGCCCTACTCCTTTTTCGTAGATGTGTGTGTGTGTGTGTGTGTGTGTGTTTGTGCGTGTGATCGTAGGTGTGTGTGTGTGTGTGTGTGTGTGTGTGTGTGTGTGTGTGTGTATCATGACTGCTGACAGACTCCTCCCAGTCTGAGGACACTGCTGCTGTCCTCTACTAAACACAAACAAACTCACTCTCATCAAGGCCCAGATAAAAGCTTCATTTCCATTGCAGATCACAAGTTTATGTAATTCAGAAGCAGCAATCAACTCTCAGGGGGTGAGAGAAAAATTACAGTGTCATCATCTTTTCTGGGGGGGGGATTTCTGGGAGCATTCTGTATCAGCACTGGGAAGGGGAGGCTGTGATTCACTGACATTCTTCGCTCTACCTTCACTATCTAAAGCCGTCTTATCCATCACCTTCATTTTGAAGTCGCTCACCTCATTTCTTTCTGTCCGCAGGAAATTAAAGAAAGACCAGAAAAAGATCAGCATGAAATCAACAAGTAAGAATTGCCGTTCCTGCTCATGGAGAATTAAGATTACTTAGGACTAATTTACTTTTAAAAATATCCGACACCATTTGAGTGTATACCCGATCTCAGTATTTGTTTCCTTTTTTTGAAGTTTAATTCAAGCTAAATTAAAAAATCCAATAAGACTACGCATCCTATCAGTGTCTTAAAGTGTCTAAAAACCTATTTTCTCACATCTATGTGTCTAAGTGATTAATGGAGAAAACAATTTTATTTATCTGTAATATTGTTTACATTATGTTGTCAGACACAAAAATGTTTTGTCTACATTAGTCTCTAAAAAAAATACTCACACTACAAATACTGCAGTTACCCTTTTAAACTAAATATAATTAAAATGGACCCCATAGAAATATGTTATAGTTAATAGTTATAGCAGTTGCAGGCTGATATCATGCATAAATGTATTAAAGGTTGCATTGATCCCTTTGCATATAAATTCAAATGTTAAATATATTTGTTTTAACTTTTTCACACTCACTTTTTAACAGTTTGTCCTTTGAATTCAGCTGTAAATACACGGCCCCAGGTGACTCTTTAATAGCCAAATATTAGAAGAAATTGGCCCCAAAAATATATATTTTGTATGTTTTGTGTAAAAAAAGGAAACTAGCTACAAGTATTTGCGTTACTTTAAGAATCTGTTATCTCCTAATAGCCTCCGAACGATCTGAATGTCAGCAGACAGATTCAACTGTAAAATTCTTCCTGGTAATTTATCTCTAATATCTATCCATTTTTTCCCTCTTACAGCTGTTCCATATACAGACATGGATGACCAGAAAAAGGATAAAATGACAACTATGTGATGACAAATGGTGTAACCTGAATGTAACAAATATACAAAACAAATGTAACCACCCGGCTTCTTCAACAGAACAATAAACCTTTGTTGTTACTATTATAGATATTGTTCATACGCTTATCTTGCTTTCTTAACTTATGCTTTTGAAGATGTCATTTTAGTCGCATGTGCACATTTAATTAACAGAAAAGTGGAAATCTCTGTGTGTGGCTTTTAAGTGTCTATGTATTTATGGAATGAAATGCGTGCAAAAAGAGAAAATGTGTGATTGTCTTTGTTAAAACGTTAAAGATTTCCATCTTCCCCGTCACCATTTACATTATTTCCTCTAAAATCCAATCAGAGCTCACTCAACCATTACTGTTCTGTAGAGAGAAAGTTCATTCCCATAGTATACAATAAATAGCTGTTGTCATAGCAAGTAAGACCAGTTTACTGTGAGACGGATCTAAACCACAACGGGACAGAACATCATAATCCCTCACATGAGCCTTGGACATGTAGAGGACACTGAAGGATGAAGTGGAGGCCGGTTAACCCTCTCTGTAAAACAGCTGCTCTGATGTCCGGAGAGGACAAAAAATGTCTTATACAATAATTCCACTGACCAAATCTTTGAATTGTCATAGTAGTAGTCGGGTAACAGTATAAAGTAGCAGAAAATACAAATACTCAAGAACTCTAAATTGTACATAAATACATACTTGAGTAAACATACTTTAACCCCTGATAGACTGAATTGAAACTCTCTATTGCTGTTGGGCTGTTCATAAGGTGATTCCTTTCTGTTAATATTTGTAAAATGATGATGAAAGATGTTCTTTAATACACTCAAACTCATCAAATAGCAAAAATACTTTTGAAACTGAAACCAATGACTTTGAATCAGCAACAACAGAATGACAACATACTAATAAATATTAATATCACCCTGCAGTACTTTATTTGCCAAAAAAGTGGGCAGAAAACAGGAGATTCCAAACATGTTACACCACAATGAGCTTCCTCGCTCACAGACTGTGTTCCTCCCCAACGGCTCCAATGTTTGAAAGGAAGATCCACAGAGGAACGGAATAAAAGGCACATTGAGACAAAGAACAGCAGCAGCTGTGTTCAGCCAGACTCAGTAGAAGGCAACTCATTCTGCTACTACATTTCCAGTGTACAAAAACAAGTCGCACTCGTAAAATTCCACCCGTTGTCCCACATTCTACGACCTCGGAGTAAACATTTTGATGTTCGCTGTGAACAGTGTCACCATTCGCATACAGGGGTCAATAATAGGTCTGTAATGTGTAGGAGCTTTAACACTGGGATGGCCCCCTACGGATATTCACTTAAAAGAAAAAGTATCCGCTGAGTTACAGACTTCTCGTTCCTGATGTAAATCAATGGGGATAAAGTCTTTTTGGGCCCCAGGGCATCACGTGACCGATCCGGAAGTTGTCATTCCAGCATTTGGCCGCTACGTCAAATTTGCTTCACAGCCCGGAGCTCTTCCTGGCGGCTAGGTTCAAAACTCTTAGAAGATCATAAGACTTTTTATTGACCCTTTGTTTTTTTTCTGGTGCCACCTCCATCTCAAAGACCCCCTTCACCATAACTTTGGTCCATGACAAATCAAAGTAGGACATTTGTCAACAGTCGAACAATTCAAGTTTCCAATAATACATGAATAATTACTTCTCTGTCAGTTTTCCAGTCATTAGATGTAACACATCTTTCAAGTAAATTAATCTGAACAAATAAAGAAACTCAAAGAATTGTCTCAAAACATGTTCCTCATTTTCTCCCCAAACATCCTAAAAAAATAAAAATAATGTTAAAATGATCAGCCTTTTTTAAAAGCTTAATGGCTCCTCAATGGAATGCTCTAAATGTGGATTCAGAACTGTAATAGAAAGTGGATGTAAACACAAAGTGCTGGCTCTAGACAGCATTAATCCCATAACAAGCTCTCAGAGCAGATGAACCCTGTTCCCACTGCAGACATGAGATGTGAGATGAGGTGCACAATATTCATTATACACGCCTCATTGTTCAGGTTTTAATTTCTGGACAACGCTGTGAAAGGTTGTTGGACCGTGGAGTGTATACGAGGGATCAAATAAAAGACAAAAACAAAAATTGAAAACCTGAACATTAGCAATAAATACACATCATTAAGACAAGTACATTTAAATAAATCAGCCAGTGAAAAGACTTCTGCTAATCAAGCTAATTTAAATTCCATCCTCTTTTAAAATAGACCAATGGAGGTCAACCTGAGAGCATTCACTTCCAGTATGAGTTGAAATGCAGCTCTCATCCAGTGTTAACCTTTAACATACTTTTTTTGTAACCTTTAAACCATCAATATTAATTGTAATAACTGACACACTTCCCTCACTAGCAAACAATTAAAGCCTGGACTGTTCCGGATTGACAGATTATCAGATTATTGTCAACAAAACCTAAAAGCTGGTACTCGTTAGAGGGTTTGTGTTGAACAAAGAATAAAGAGGTTTTAGTCAAAACCACCTGAGTGAAACTTCTGTCTCATCTTCTGTCTCCCTATTTGCCGTCATACTCAGAATCAGATGTAGCAGGTCAATATTAATTTGACATCTGTGTTTTAAAGCACAGAAAAAGTTTGATAACATGTTTATCTTCACGCAAACACTGGAAGCAGGGGAAACTCATAGCCCAGCTCTGTCTTAGCGACACGTTGTATCATGTTTATTAAATGGCTGCAGCAGCTATTGTTGGAACTAATGTTGACCAACGATGGCTGGGTTACAACCAAAGGGCAACCACTGGTTCTGAAAAGTGAAGCCAATGCGGAAGTATCTTAAACTTGCATTCCTTCTAATGTCCATCAGGGGGCGACTCCTCTGGTTGTATAGAAGTCTATGAGAAAATGACTCTACTTCTCTCTTGATTCATTCCCTCAGTAAACATTGTAAACATGAGTTTATGGTCTCAATCTCTAGTTTCAAGTCTTTTTCAATACAGCATGATGTTCATTTAGTAAATTATGGTCCATTAAGAGTCAAATAGACCATAAAGCAGGGTATGCTTTAGGGCGGGCTCAATGTGATTGACAGGTCGCTACCAGGGCATTGTTCAGCGCTTGGTCATATCAAAAGACACCCTAAGGAGTTGGCCGTCAATTAGTACATTTATTATTAGCATGTTTTTTTGCTAGCCATATTTAGCATCACAATGAATATCACAGTTAATGTGAATAAAGAATGAACCTTGCTATGCGTGCTAGCTAGGTGGCCATAGCTTTAGATGTTACATTAGTGTTTGTTATGCGAACAGTACCTGGCCCCGCCGGGCCTCACTCTCCTTCTTTGAGACTGTTAGGAGGTCTTTGTGTGCAGCTTTTATCAGATCTCACTGATAGTTTGACGGCAAAAAAATGTTGGGATGTTACTTTAACTGAGGAAATCTAAACTACTGGATCTATACAGCTTTATCTGTGTACCCAGGCCTGGCCCAAACAGGCAATCTGGGGTTTCCTGATTATATTTCCTTATTACATAAAACATTTCAACATACTAGTAACTATGAATATCAACAAAATCACAGAGGCATAAGGAAGTAAATGAAAATAACCCACTGAGTGAAATGGAATGTATGCTAAAAGGATGTGTAAAAACAATAATTGAAATGATGAACCAATGAAATGAAGAATTGTTGTGGACAGCAGCATTGCTCCATCACCTCACTCTCTGACCAATCACCACTCCTCTCTGCTCCTCCGTCCGACTCTCCATCAACATCTTGTAGTCTTCAGCCAGAGAAGGCTGGACACAGGGACCAATCACTGTGCTTCTTCATTCAAAACCCTCCTCTCCAGGTCATCTGAGGAGAAACAGGAGTTTTCAGTTTTCTGTCCACACAAGCAGTATGTGTTTCTAAAGCATAGTGTGTCCAAACATGGAATAAGTGGTACATTTTACACAGATGGCTGTATCTGCCTCATTGGCTTTAAACAGTCCCACTATGAACAAAAGCCAATTTCTCACACAGTATTTCCAGCATAACTGAGCATTCTACATATGTATGTGTATGTGCAAATAACCTCGTGGAAAAACACTTGTATATTTGCATAGCTGCCCTCTCACAATCACAAACATGCAGATTCTCCATAAGAAGGAACTGCCTGTTCACTGTCACACAAATTTACCCTGTTCTATTAAAGGCTAGGTAACTTTGTGAATGTTTCAATGCTAGAGGTGATAGGACACCTTAGTCTACATACTGTTACAAAAGAAAATGTATATTTTTCCCACAATACCTTCCTTTGAGAAATGCGTTTCTTACTAGACTGTTTTATGATTAAAAAAAAGGAAGTCAAAGTTGGTTGAAAAGATGGCAACAAGACAATTGAAGACGGCCCCTTGGTTTTGGATTTTCATATTCGTTTTTGAATTGGCATCATTTTGTTTCTCCTGATGGAAATGTTTTGGTTTAGTTATGTACTTTACTACAATTTATTGAGGTTATTATACATTTAATCCAGATCCTTATAAAGCCTGGTTTTACATAAGCTTAACCAATTTCAACGCACTCCTCCATACTTTGAATGCACTCACTAAATGTAAAGAACTCCTCCTGTAATTAGACTTCAGTAATGGAGAGCTCATAATACCATTTAAAAGTGTTAAAGCCGTTTTCTTACCTGCTGTGTGTCTCTTGGAACGGTCCCAGCACTAACACCTTACACTCTCTCTTGGCTATTTTGTCCAGTGAGATGAGGGCGTGGTCGGTGGGCGGGGGCAGGCCTCTACCCTTTGGGGTTCCTACGGGAGGGGTGGCGGCCCGGTGCACCATCACGCTGCCTGACCTGGAGCCAGCAGATTATAAGACAGTAATGTGTAGGTCTGTCTGTAAATGTCAGCATTATGTTACAAACACAGCTGGCTAAAATCCTCCGTACCTGACGTGGTTGGACCTGGACGGCTGCTGGTGGGAGAAGCTCTGAGATCGGCCCGGGCCGTGTCTCTCCAGCAGCTCTCTGGCTGTGGGGCCGAATGATGATGGTGATGACGACGTAGGGCTGTTCCTCATCGGCGACCGAGGCTCCACGGGGGGAGTGGACACCAAGGCTGTGAACTGGAGCTTCAGTTTCATGTTCTGGCTCAACTACGGTGGTGATGGGCGAGACGGGAGTGTCACTGGGTTAATTTTAGTCAGTTAACTGATTACTGTTTGAATTCATTGAGAGAACCACGCAGTACCTCAAAGAGTCCAGTCCTGAGGATCTGGAAGGCCACGGTGAAGGAGAGGGTGGAGCCCTTCCTGCACTGTCCCAGGTTGTTGAGGGGAGACTGGCACACCACTGCCGGGTGGGCCTTGTGATCCTGCTGGCCTCCTCTGTCAGCTGATTAATGGATGGATGGAGGTAGAGAACAAGTGGCGGGGGAAAGGAGGGAGAAAGAGATTATTATTATTATTATAAGTAGTCTTATAATATGAATCATTTATGTCATATACATTGAATGTGTTGTATCTCTGTTATGCTGTTCATTCTGTACACATGACATCTATTGCATTCTGTCCATCCTGGGAGAAGGATCCCTCCTCTGTCGTTCTCCCATAGGTTTCTTCCTTTTTCTCCCTGTTAAAGGGATTTTTTAGGGGAGTTTTTCCTGTGCCGATGTGAGGGAAGGACAGAGGATGTCGCATGTGTACAGATTGTAAAGCCCTCTGAGGCAAATTTGTAATTTGTGATTCTGGGCTATACAAAATAAACTCAATTGAATTAGAATAAAAAAAAGAAGCCGGATGACACAAAGGAAGCTTTGCTACTTTTGCTTCCCGACTGATAAGAGTCACTTGATGAAATACATCAGGTAAAAAAATTACATTTGTGTATTTATATAGCCAAGTTACCTAGCTAGCTAGCTAGCAGGCCAAGGTTACGGCCGTGTTGGTGACTCACATTGGGTGAGAGATAGTAGACGGTAGTTCACTGATCAGTTTCACACAAAACTAAATAATACTACAACAACTCCATGACAAACGGAGACTTTTTTTTAAAGTGCAAAATTGTCTTTTAATTTGACCAAAAATCATGTGTAATTCATGGCACAATTGAGATGGAATAAAAAAATATATATATATTCGTCTCTCACCATTGGCTACTGTACATATGGTTTCCCATGGGGAAAACCGGAATGGGGTGGGGCTTCGCCTTTATAGAAAGTAGGGGGGTCTAGCAGAACCAAATTGGTCAGGGGTCTAGCTAGTCTCTGTCAGGGGTCCAGATATGGATCTAGTGCCCACCCACACAGATATCACACCAGTTTGAACACTGCAGCGTTTCTATACCTCACTTTACTGTTGGTTTTCATTATTGCTGGCTTTCACCTGACACACCCACCCAACACGTGTCGGAGGCTGCTGCCAAATGTTACCAAGCTGACTGCACATCTGGACATTGACCCGGTGATCACAGCTGGATCGGGACGTCTGACTTTATCTCACACCAATGCAGCAATGCAGACAGCGTGTCGCTCCCCAGCTCTAATGGATCTCACATGCCTTGAATCATTACACTATGAGTGAAGTATTTCATAAGTATTACGTAAGTTTCACTCCAAATGTCCATTTGTATTTCTTCTTAAATATATGTTAATGTTTGTTTTTTGAGCATCGTTTAAAGCAAACTAGGATCCCTCTACTCAACAGGCTGTAGTGGTTTGATTTAAGTCAGTCATCACCAATCATCTCTGTTGACATATTTTGGATAACTCGTTTTGGTCCCTTTTGCAAAGTATGAAACAATATGTATCATTAAATTGCAGTGAAGCTCGGAGTACTGCCAAATATATATCAATCAACAACTTCCGGTGCTGGAAAATGAAGCGGAAGTGCCAAAAACTGCAGTTCCTAGAAAAAAACACTAAAGGAGTGGACCGAAGCAGTTAAGAGCTGTCCACTTGGGAAGATGTCAGGTGTTAATAGGGCCTGATGTTGATCCAAGATTTAAAATACAAGGATGTCGCTCACTGTTCGGCAACAACAGGGGGTGATTATGGCTGCAATGATCACAGGGGTGGGGTGGAAAATTCACTGACATAAGCACTTGGGACGTGGTGAACCTGTCTGTGTCATGCAATGCTCGTTTTCATAACACACTCCAATGTAGATTTATATGATCTCCTTTTTTTAAAGCACAATCCATCCACGATGCTGCCACTTTTGTCTCTCTATCATATTTTCTGATGGGTAATAAAGCAGGCTGGGACCGTGCAGCAGTAAAGTCCGCTACTCACCATCCGAATTCCAGATCAGACGGACGGTCAGGAAGTCCTGCAGGTTGTTAAGCAGGGTGTATTTCACCCAGAAGTGCTCTGAAGGCCTGACCGCGCGGGGACAGGAAGCTGTCATCACCAGCAAAGGACGGTCCAAGGAGATACTGGGCAACAAGTAACAACTGGAGATGTATCTGGAGGGCAGAGCAAACTAGTATTCAAATTACCCGTTAAATAGATCAGTTTCACAGCAGATATTTGACTCGTCAGAGCAGGAAAAGCACAAGTGGAACACAAGAGGATCAGTTACCTTGTTAAAGGCAGTGTTGGAGTGTACCACTGTAACACAGCCACCAACTGGACCTCCAACCCCTACAGACATGTACAAACAATAACAGTATAAGAACAGATGATAAACTAGAACTATTAAAAACACACTGGGTGTTTATTTACGTCATTCACGTGTGTGTGTGTGTGTGTGTGTGTGTGTGTGTGTGTGTGTGTGTGTGTGTGTGTGTGTGTGTGTGTTCATCACCATGAACACACACACACTAGTTTATTGTGGCTCAATCCCACAAACACTGTCCTGCTGCCACACAAACACTCACTAAAGCAACAAATGTGGATTAAAAAACACTTTCCATTGTTTTCTAAATGTCTTTTAGACAGAGCCGCAAACTAAATTCCATGGATCTCTTTTGTATTGGTGACTTTTCAGTGCCTGGCCGAATAGCACTAGGAAGAAACAAGGAGATATTTTATTTAAATTTGAATTACTTTTGGGGAATTTGGTTGACTTGACCTTTAAATTAATCTGAAACATGTGAACAGAGGCAGATTATTTCTTAGTTTTACAGTTCTACAAAAAGAAAAACGCAAACAACCGCCTGTTCTGTTTTCATTATTAGGCCGACAAACCGTTGACCCCTTTTTATTAACTTAGTTCTGTGCTAATAATCCACTTGACACGGCAAAAAATAATCTTGTGATTCCAGACAGAATTTTTTTTACTTTTGCCATAAAGCATAAAAATGTACAGATAACTTATTTGATGCTGAACTAATCCAGGAGCATGGATGCTTTGTCCCCTATGATTTCACCGTATAAACTTCTGTTAGCAACAGCAACATCTTACTGCTGTGTGATGACACAGCTATTTAATAAAGTCAAAGAAAAGAAGCCCACATCCTACTTTGGTTTGGTCGCAGAGTCTCTGAAATCACTCACAAATAAAAAAACTCTGAAGAGATTAAAGTCTTTGTTTGGGTGCATCATTGTTT
This sequence comes from Anoplopoma fimbria, assembly GCF_027596085.1. Lineage (NCBI taxonomy): Eukaryota > Metazoa > Chordata > Actinopteri > Perciformes > Anoplopomatidae > Anoplopoma > Anoplopoma fimbria. The sequence continues at coordinate 12,186,473 of NC_072455.1, forward strand.
ACAGTTGGTAGTGTTGAGTTTGCCTCCGCCGTGTCTTCTCACCTCGCTGGAGTCCTCCTCCGCTTTGTCTTGTAGCTGCAGCTGGAACAGGAAGTTCTGCTCCTCCAGGGCGCTGAGGGTGCTGGGTAAGCGTGACGAATCGCCGTTCATCCGATGGAAAGACGCCACAGTGACCTCGGCTGATTGGTGGCTTTAGGGGGAAGTGGAAACAAAATAAGTATTTGTTCAGAGACCAACACACACTTCCTGATTTGACTACATGACAGTACAGTATATTCTGCAGGACATAACAACAACTCTAAATAGATGTGTACATCTTCATTGTGGTGTGCTGAACTAGCATAACAGGCGGCCATTGCAGAGCTAGCAGCTTGTGAGGCTGTACTCCTAACATGATCAGCACAGCAATGCTAGCTAGTATGATGTTCACCATTTCAGACTAGCATATTAGCATGCTAGCATTTGCTTATTAGCACTAAAAGAAGGCTGAGGCTGATGGGAACATCATTACTTTGGTCATAAACCAAAGTTTTGAACAGATTGAAACTGTCTATGATGTGGATGCATTAGGGCTGAGAATGTATGTTTTACTCAGCCAGCCACACTGAAAACAAATACGGTCAATGTCAACTGTTTTAGAGAAACAAAGGTTATAAATATAATAAGCCAAAAACTAAGTTTGTGAATTTAATCAAATAAAAGATTCTTCAGCTCAGAGCTTCTTGTCTACCTCTCACATCAATCTTCACTTTACAATATATTGACTGCATATAAAATCAAGCCTCCAGTGAAAACGGACTGGATTACCCGCCAGCCCCACTTGACGCAAATAAATGATAAACTAAATATGATTGGGGCAGAAGTTCAGAGCTATAAGACAGTGGGGAAGTGGTTTGTGCTGCAGCAGGGATTTGGGAAGTTCCTAACGCTGTTTTGAAACTATTCAATAATAATGTGTTTTGGCGTGGCTCAGGATTACCAGCCCTACTTAGCTGCTGTGAACCTGAGCAATATGCTTTTATATCTGAGAGTACACATTAAGAGCTTACCAGACGTTGTCGACTATGAGAACCGAGCCGTCTGGCATCATGGGGAGGTAGGACGAGTTATAGTTAGGAAGGATCTTCACATCTCTGACACACAGCTCATCCTGAGAGCTGCAGTTCAACACTGAGGAGAGACAAGGGGAGGAGGAGAGACTCAAGGAGTGTATCTTTATAGATCTGTGTGTGTGTGTGTGTGTGTGTGTGTGTGTGTGTGTGTGTGTGTGTGTGTGTGTGTGTGTGTGTGTGTGTGTGTGTGTGTGTGCTGATGTTCTACCTTTGAGGACAGTCAGGTGTTTTCCGGAGACGGCCATGTGCTGACATTGGACACTGGGAGGTGGAAGAACATTCAGGATGGTGCTGACTGAAAACGGAAACAGGACCCAGACACCACAGTTAAAACAGGTGTTCAGCAATCAGAGAAAAAAATCAATAATTATGAGATTAAAGCGGTACATTTATTAGGGAAAAAAAGTTGATATTCTTAGAGCAAAGTGGTACATTTATGAGGAAAAACATGGATATTCTCATATTAGATTGGTAAATGTAAGAGAAAATGTAGATGTGGTAAATTAATAAAACTTATGACAACAAATCTTGAATATTCAAAAATTACATTAAAAATAAACACATCGCTTCACTTTGCATGGTTGAATCAACTCGTCACACCCCGGGCTCCACAGCTCGCCGTGTCTCATGTCTGGCATTGAGAGAAACAGAGTGTGTGTACCCTGAGCCCTGAAGGTGCTGAGGTCCTGCCTGAAGGTGTGCATCGGACTCCGGAGCTGCAGAAGAGTCAGGTAGCCGTGTTCCCTCACCTCCCAATTCTCCTCCTCCTCCTCCTGCCTCCACACGGTCACTATGATCTGAGGAGGAAAAATCAGGAGGAAATGTTACCACAAACGGAACATGAACAAACATTTGGTCAAACCCTGCGTGTGTATGCAGACCTTGGCTTTCCGTGTGTTGACCGGCAGCTTATCCAAAGAGACGCTGAGACGGAAGATAACCTGGTCCTCCAGCACCAGAGCAGCCTGCAGGAGGACAAGCAGAGGACCAGATGTTGAGAGATTAAAGACAGACAGTTTATTTTGGTGACGATATGTGGTCGTAAATAAGCATACAGATAGTTGGCAAACAAGTCTAATGATCAAATCAAACAGAAGAATGCAGGTCAGTGTAAAAAGGAAGTGTATGAATGGCTTTGATTTGGTTTCCCCTCACCTCAGGAAATATATAGTTACTTCCTGTTAGTCTGAAGGGAGATCAGATTAATGAGAGGTGATGGCAGTGAGCTTAAAAGTTATCCCAAATGTCCTCCACACATGTACAAGTCGTTGTTTGCCTTTAACACATACTTTAGATGGTAAATACAGTGATAGAACCTTCCCTTATATCTTAACCACTCGTTCATTATCCGTCTTACCTTCACCGGTTCCGTCCCAGACTGTCGCCTGCCACTGGCCGAGCTGTTGTGAACGAGATGCGGGCTGCACTGTCTGAAAGTCCGGCTGCTCTCCGGTCGTTCTCCTCCAGACTCCCTGTCCCCGGGCTCCTCTTCCCCGCCGTCCTCGCTGTCGGTGCTCTGGAGGTCCGGCTGGTGCTCGCCGCCGGGTCTCTGCTCGCGGCTCTCGGCGACGCACGCGCTCGCCAGAGCAGACAGAGAGCCCGCCAGCTCCTTCCAAGGTAAAACGCCGGAGCTGTCATCCCTCCTCCCCGCCGTGTTCCGGGACCGCAGGACCAGCAGGAACTGGACGACCTCCCCGAGGTAGACGTGGTTGCGCCGCGGAAGAGTCGCGTAGTCCGCCGGGTTGGACAGACTGGATATTGGAGCGGCAGGGAAATACATGAAGTACTCGCATTGTGATGCCATCACTTCTACTGTAAAGTTACGAACTGACATACAATGGTGACCATCTGCCGCGGTGTAAACAGCGCGAGCTGAAGTGCCACGGTCTGTTCATGTATGGTAAAAAAAACACCGTATGCCAGTGTTAAATTAAACCATCTGACTAAAACAGTCTCATACTTTCACTAGGGCAAACAACAGGATTAAAGAAATCCCTAAGCCATTGATAGCCATCTTCGCCGTTGAGCTTCCGTAGCAATACAAACAACAGGCCGGCCAATCGAAAACAGAACTTTTTCCAGACCGAACTAATCAATCACCAGACGCCATAACACAGAGCTGAGCCCCGATTAACCAACAAGAGAACTGAGCACAGTGCAGATAGAGTACAGTGAGTGTTAAACACAACTAAACCATAATTTAACAAAAATACACCGATAAGATAAAACAGCAAAGACAAAAAAACACAGTCAGACCAGGCCTTAAAGTGGTATTGTTGTATTACCGCTGGTGGAACTCTATTCTACTCTATTCTTGAGCGAAAGTACTAATATTGCAATGCTTAGGGAAAAAAACAGAATTCAAAACATATATTTATAACATATTTGTATGACTGGCTAAATTCAGCTTCATTGTGACAGTTTTTTGTAATTCTTTAACTTGTGATCACGTTCTTTCATCAATTCAAAAGAAAACCCAACATGTGATACATTTCTGTATTCCTCAGGGTGTCTTCTTTCCTTATGTGAAGAAATTAAGTGTACATGATGTATTTTTGTTACAAAGCATGTCTCACCATATTTTGGTAGCTGACACAAAACTATTTTCAAGGGACATTTTAGATAATTTGGGACACACAATTTCATCAGCCGGCCCCTATGTACCCTATCGGGATGTGCTTTTCCACTCTCCCTTGCAGTCTCTCCCCCAATCTGGCTTAGTTTAGCACACTAGCTATTGAAGTCCATTCATAAACATCAGTGTAGTAGACTAAAAAAAAGTAGTTTCCTCTGAGAATAAATTTAAAGAATAAAGTCACATGAGAAGCCTAGAAAAAAAATCAAGGAGATGTTTTAGTGGAGTCAAATAAATTTTGCTTTTATTCGGTACAGGAAAAAACCCCGGATGCACACAAAGAGCGTGATCTAGCACAAGTTTCACCCCCCAAAAAGAAACAAAATAAGAAAACATTTTCAAGTAAGATCCAAGCCCAAGTACATTGTTGCTTTCTGAATGTACCACTGCCCCATCCAGTAACAGCTTGAGAGCATATCAGATCAATAAAGTGTTTCCTGTCAGCGATAACCCAAAACAGTGTTGTGGGAGTTATAGCACAGCGGAAGCTGCTCAGAGGAAGTGGTAGAAGACGGATCCCGCTGTGCAGCAGACCTCTGCAGGCTGAGATGGACACAATATGTGCCTTTTACTCAGTGTAACATACATGTTCAATGTGAAAATTTTTATCAGAGAAGAAGCAAGAAATTAATTTACAGTATCATATCATTAAAAAAATCAAGGGGAAATGGAATGGAAGAATAAAAACAAATCTTAACTGTATGTGGACCAGACAGGCATGAAAATCAAGCAAGGTTTTCATTTGCTGCGGCCTATCAGCAGAGAGTTTATTTGTGTAACTGTTGAGATGTGTGTTCACAGCACGAACGGGAAACTTAATGTACTCACCAATGAAAATTTCCAAAAAGAATTGTGACGGAACATCTCAATTAATAATAATAATAATTAAGAGAAAACAATTTCAAGATCCTTATCACTCAAATACGAGTTAAAAGACATTATAATTATACAGACTAGATTATGTGGTTACGGATCCTTTTTAAGGATATCTGGAGTCTGGATGAGAAAAAAAACAAATCACATCTGAAATAATCAAATGAAAGTTCAGTGTGATGAATTGTTATTTTCTAATTACACTCGACTCTACGATTACATTTTGTAAAAGACTAGCATGATAAAAACCCCTTTAGAATCAGGCGAAATCAATAAATGATAAAACTGAATTATGAGTCAAACATAATTACCGAGTGGCATATGGGCGAGTGGAGCATCAGCATCAGTAACAGATTCCATAACACAGTGGCAGAATACACCCTTCCCCTCCTCATCACTTAACCTACTAACCCTCATAAATACAGTATGTACAAAATGGCAATTATAATAATAAATACAGAAGGACGTTGCTTTAAAGCCCTGCTCCATAATAAGACTGCATCCTAAGGCGTGAAACAAAGCATGTCTTGTTTCTGTTCTGTGCGTTGGCGTTCATTTGACAGTGGCAGTCCCTACTAGACGGTGAAAAAAAATGATTCCCCCCTCAGTTAGGAATAATAGTCACAATTATATAACGTACATGTTATGTTTTCAGGCACAGTCCTCCTCGGCCGAGCTGTAACGTTAGCTAGCGAGCGATGCTAGCTAAACTAGCGTTATTGAGGGTAGATGCATGCTTCTGGCGCACTGGGTGTAGTTCGGCTGAAAAAATTGATTCTACATGAAACTGCTCACTACAAGGACTGTGGATTATCTTAAATTACCGGGTCATGGTTTCTGGAAGGAGACGTTGCTGTAGAGTTTTTCAAATTTATTTTTCTTTGAACAACACAAGCTGACTGGCATCTAGTTCCGTTATATTGGAGGGAAGGCAGACATCTCTCCAACAATCTGAAACTCACACCAAAACTTGGGGTGAACTGTCCCTTAAGTATTTTATTTTTACTCTTAAATATGAATATCCGTATAGGCCTCAAGGAGTAGCTATTCAAAAAAATATGTGAAGATGGGAAGAATGTTTCAAGTACAAATTCACCAGATGATAGCTGATATTCTCATACATTTTTGAGTTGGGGAAAAATAATACAAATGCTCTGACAAAACAAAGGTTCCTTCTATTAAATTCAATAGTAATGGTGTAATACAGCTTCCTGTCATCGGTGACAGCACTGAACACTGCTGAGCAGCACTTCAGTCCGTGAGAGAGGAAGAAACACCAGCGGCATTTCTGATTTGCTGGGTTTGTATTAACTTTCATAGAGGAGACCTCACTGGGTCCGAGTCATTTGTCCCACATCACATTTTATTAGCTATAGAAACAGTGGTGCGGGAGGCAGCCGTGCAGCACTGTGATACACAGTGTGAGGCTCTATATCCCACATAAAGGCCACTGAAATGATGGATTATATCACTGAAGTTGAACTATAGATTAAAGTGGAATAAATAGAAACCAATGTTAGCCTGGAAGGTGGGAACACAGACAAACACAGGTAGGTCCCTTTTCATTTGAAATCCTAGTGAATTCTTTATTTCCTCAGTGTCTAAAGGAAGCTGAACAACAAAACCTCCTATTCACGGGAGGAAACAGAGGAGGCAGCCATGACAACACAATGCAGTGCACCCAATCCCCCCTCTGCTGTAAGGTGACACCATTCACACGCTCTGCCGTTCAGTAGAACACTCTTTGTTTGGGACTAATAGCATCAATCAGTCAAATGTCTAACTGGAGTGCCAACAAACTGCAAGTTTACTGCACCTCAACAAAAAAAATATATATATATGTGAATGCCATGAAGAATGCTCAGTTCTGATTGGTCAGAGCGTGTGTATTATTTTCAGACATCAGCACTCTAATTTAATACTCTTTTTAATCTGCTGCAGCTCCTCAAAACCGTTACGCCTCTTCCAACGCAATAATTCACTTTAAAGAGCCAAAATATGAATAAACAATATTTTATATTGTGATCTGGCATACAGCCACAGGACATCCTGAACGTGCAGAATATTTTTCTCTTAATATCATTCTCAAATGGCATGACTTTCATCATTGTGACAGGAATCACTGTGTTGACGGCAGATAGTGGAAACCGCAGTAGACTCGCTTTGAAGTGCTCTGACTGTCATACAGAGACCACAGTCGCATTGGGTTTCCTGCATCATCTGACAGCCAGCTTAGCGACTGCCGGTACTGGAGAACAGCTGCCACCACACACTGAGCTTCAAAATGTCCCTATTTGTGTTCTTGTATTGATTAACTTCAGAAAACGATCGCACAGAAACGGGAGCTTGACTTGATTTTGAATGCTAATGTGTAACCCACTTTGGTTTAAGGAACCGTGAATCTCTTCAGAGCCTCCTTGATATTTTGTACACCCGGTTCAGACCAAAGACGAGTTGGAACTTGCAACTTGCGACGTTGTGAAACCAGAAGTTTACACTGTGACCAGACCGGATCGTTCCTTCTGATCCCATCCCCGTGCCCACGTGCACAATAAGTGCGCCAAGTGAGCCCGGCCACGGGATTCTGGCTTCGCCGCTGGGTTCAGGAGCCCGCTGCTTTTTAAGTTTGGTTACAGCAGAGATCCCGTAACATTTGCCGTTGTCAGCAGACCAGCGATCCCGCACCAGATATGACAATGAACGCAGAAATTAGCAAGGCCAATAAAACACCCAAAAACTATTTTTATGAGGAATGGGCAACAGAGGGTTTGTTTAGTGGCGCACATACACAAAAAACACACTGTCTATGGCAGGGTTTTAATAGGGGCTATGACTGAAAAGTTATCAAAGGACCATAAAAGTAATACAGAAGTTATGTCTGCTATTGGCGATGTACAACTTGGTCTTTCTAGCTGTAAGAGGCTTTTAGTTAATTTAGTTCAATAAGCTTTCAGAGGGAAAAAGGACCTCTAGACCCCCGGTCTAGATAAAGTTATCACTTATAAACTAGCGTGTGAAACATTTCAACAGCGGGAGTCTCAGTTGGCAGAGAGAAAGGACTTGGTGGACGAAGACGGATGGAACTGACACAGCTGCTCCTCCAACACACTGATGATGATCATCTCTTTCCTCCGTCCAAAACCTTAATTTCCATTTCAGCCAGCTGACAGTTTGTAACTGACTTGACCGGCTGACTTGACTACGAGCTGATTGGCTGTTGAAACGTTTTAAAACCAGCCACTAATGACTTGACAAGCTGAGTCGCTCCATCGGCTGGCAAAATTACGATAGGGTAGTGCTCGTTGCGTCCGTTGGTTGGGGTCGTTTTAGTTTAGGCAGCACAAGCAGGGAGATTGGTTAGAATTAGGGTAAGAATATCATAGTCAGCCAATCAGAGGCAGAGTAGGGCGAGCCATGCCTTCGCTATAGTAGGAAAAGGACAATTGTCGGCTTGAGTTGAGCTGATACGGGCCCGTTCGCACCGCCGCAAGTTCTCCTTGCAAACGCTTTTCAGTCATCAAGAATCTCACAGTTCAAACAATCTTCACCTTTTTTTTCTCCATCACTTTTTAAACACTACATGTAAGGTAAAAGTAGCAACTTTAAAATGTCAAATAAAAGAATGACATTTTTAAAAAGCGTAACTTAGAACAGTTAAAGAACTGCAAAATCTCTAGTTGTTCAGAACCAGGCCTTCATTTTAAACAAGTTACCCCTGTTTGTATATTCTTGCACATTCTTGCACTTCCTCACGTCCTGATAGAATCTGCTTAACCCCCCTCAGCAGTGTAAACATGCATCCCACTCCTGCAGTGATGCGTGCTCTCAGAACCAAGATGCAGTTGTGTCGGAATGAACTACTGTACCCATGTTCTTCAAAAAATCTAGAAAAGCCTCAACGTCAGACGTACATTTATATGTCTGTGCAAAGGAAATCCGTGCTGTTGGACTACAGCTACATGCAGGACTGTCAAGTGAGAACATGTCTCTGCGGTTACGTGTCTGTGGCAGAGAGGTAGAGATGTTTTATATGTAGCAACGGTTGAAGCTTCACGCAGCAGAATGTTCATGACAGAATAGAAGCAGGCTTTCAGCGAGTACTATGCGGGACCAGGACGTAGAAGGACATGTGACGAGCTCAGTGTTTAAAAGTGCCGAAAGACACGTGTTGCATTTCAGGGATCATGAAGAGTCTCAGCTTCTCACTCAAAGACATATGGAGCAGTTTTTGTAGAACTGGTGTTCATTGGGAGGAAGATTTAGGAGGAAAGACATCACTGGTGATGTCTTTCACATTATATATATATCATTTTTTTTTCCGATTGTAATCTCAGATTATGAAAATTATAAAACAACATAGAAATTGCATGGATTTGCACAGAGAGCCTCAGAGTCCATCTTTACCGTACCATCTACCACATACTTAAGTTGCAAAAAAATTCATCCTTTGGCCGGCTTTACCGTGGCTTTGAACGCAGTGCCTCGCATTACAACAATGTTTAACGAACACAAAGGGAAGTGATGTGGTCCCTTGACAGAATAAGTTTTTCTCCTAAATTCTTTGACTTTATAATTAGAATATTCCGTTTTTTTCTTGTTAATTTACTACTTTAATCTCAGCGTTTTTCTTATATTTCATATCTCACCTCCCTCCCCCTTCATATCTCACCTCCCTCCATTCTTCATTTTTTACCTAAAATGGCCTTAATACAATGTCGTATTCCTAAAATACGAGTAGTATTTTTTGTAAATATACTTTACATGTATTGCCAGTTGGACTTGTTTATAGATGAAGTGCTTATGATAGGCTTTCATTGTTAAATTGATGGTTGGATGATTTATTTTTTATTGTTAGTAGCTAGGCAGGCTCCTGAACAACACTGATGTCCTCTTGGAATATGTCTTTGTGTCGGAGCTGTAGTGTGTCTTTGTGGCCTGTCTGACCACACAGCAAGCTGAATTTCCCAAAATACCTGCTGACTCACCGCTCAGAGTTAATCTTGGAGGAATTCTCGGGAGCTGAGGTCATTTAAAAGAATTAGGGAGTTTAGGGACCTTAAACATGCAGCTGCTTTTGGGGTTTATTTTGGCCCACCATGATATGAATTTCTTTTTGAAATTGGTCACCATGGTAATGCCTCAAAATGTGTCGGACTGCTACTTCAGCAGATAGTGAAAGGAAGGAATGTGCCCCAACTGCTAATATTAAACAGACTCCTGCAGGGGGGCGTGTGTAAGGTACCTCTGAACAAGAAGCACAGGCCTTGGATCGTTTTCCACCTCTTGTATTATTAAGAGATATTTAAGAAGCGGTTCGGTTCAGTGGTTCTAGACGGGGCTCAGTGTCGCCTCTGAAGCTGAACTAAGAGTTTGTGACAGAGAAGTAGTACGCTTTTCCCGACTATTTTTGTCAATGAACAAGTACCAGCCTATAGTGACTTTAGAAACCACATCAGCAATGGGATATTAGTGTTGTACCATACTCTGAACCCAGTTTGTGCCTCTCATGTGTTTATCAGAGTCACAGAGCAAAGCATGCAATCTTTGGAAAAACCCAGAAGGCGGGTTAACGACATTTAGTATCGTCGTTCTGAATGAAAACAAATTCGGACCGCTGCACGATTAAAATAAAGATGTTTTTTACCCATAGTCCAAGTTGCAACTGTTTCCTTATTCAGGTGGAGATGAATAACAAATGTCTTTGCTCGTTTTGTACAATATATACATTATTTTGCATGAAAATATAAAATAATTGAAAGGAAAAATCAATATCGACTAGCAATAAATATTTAAAATGTTTGTACATTGAGCTGACATTGACATCTTCAGCTACCAATTCGTGCTTTGATTCATAAATACAGTCACAACTTTAGAATGGACTGTGGAAATGCTGGGTTTTTTCAAAGATTGCCAGATATTTATGTTTTCCAGGAATGGTTGCTAAGCTCAATGTAATGGTACTGTATGAGAGACAAAAATTGTGGCTACATGTTCCTTTACGTCGAGAAGTTTCAAGCATGTGCGCCAAGGACAATGTCAAAATCCTCACTCTTAAAAGTATTAACATGAACGAGGAATAAAACAGGCTTCTGTGTGTCGATAAACTTAACAGCTAAACAGAAGGTACCGACAGCACAAAAGAGCGCTTTAACTTATAAAAAACAAAGTGGTCCTTTCGTCCCAAGGGTCAAGTAGTCCATGAGAATTACACCAATAAAAAGCGAAGACCGTTTTTTAGGAAAACAAACAAACAACCCAGAAAGTGGAAGTGCAAAGGAGGAGCTTTTTTGTCTTCTCATGTGTAAACCGCACTTTTCAGTTTCATCAGTCCATCTGTTCAGAGACCAAAGGTACCGTATTCAGGAACCAGACTCGCCTAAAACCTCAGCTCAATCGCCCTTTATCTTGCCCCCCTATCAAAGTCCGGTTCCTCCTCATTAAGCGGCTTCCGTCCCAGTCTCTCTCCCCCTCCTCCACTGTCCTCCCCCAGCCTCCCCCCCACCGGCCTCTCTCTCCTGTCCTGGACAAGTCTTGTCTTAAAAGAGAGCCGCCAGCTGCAGCCATCGGACCCTGGTTCGGTTGCCCGGGCTGGCCTTGGGCCCGCGGGAACTGCTTCGCATCCAGCACGTCTTTGTACTGGATCTCGGGCCGGATCATCCTCAGGCAGGACGCCCTGGTGGCATTGTCCAGCCCCGGCTGGAGCTCGTAGCCGAGAATCTTCACCAACCCACTCTGGTAGGGGCGGATGTTTTTGTCTCGGATCCGGTGTGCCTCCACGGGCTTCCCGCCGTCCCTGAGACAAACCCGGGCCAGATCTTCCCGCCGCATCTTTAGAAGAGCCACTTCCTCCTCCATCTGGGCGTGACCGAACCGATTGATTTCTTCCCAGAAGGTCCGGTTGAATGATTTGTATAATTGCCAGTCCAGGGCGTTCCACTGACGCAGCTTCTCCCGCTGCTCCTCCGTAATATTGGTTGCTGCCTTGGCTTGTGAGCGGCCCCCTTTTCCACCGACACCGGCCGCCGTCGCCACTTTGCCCACCCAGCTCCCGCTCATCCCCCCGATGCCGTTAGGCTTCTGCTGCCGGGCATTGAGGCTGAATGAGACGACAGCGTCCAGCGGCCAGCAGAGGGCGTGTCTCAGCAGGATCATGGACTGGTCAAAGTACTCGGACACTAGAATCAGCTTGAAGGTCTGGCGGATCATGTCCTCGGCGCGCTGAGCCAGTGCCAACGAGAAATTGGCATTGTGGTCCATGCCAAAGTCGAACAGTAACAGGTTGCGGGCGTAGTGGTTGTTGCGGAGACGAGGGTCGTAGTACTTCCTAGGGTCGTCAGCAAAGTCACCCAAGGTTTTTGCTTTCCGAAAGGCAGGCGCTACCTCTTTATAATAGGCAAAGGAGGACTCAGCCAGAGCGACTGGGTTCCTTATGATGGAGAAATAGAAAGTGTCTGCAGGCATCACCTTCTCCACCTACAAAGACAGAAAAGGAGAACTTGTAGTTACAAAAAAGGTGCTATAAAACAACCCTCCATTTGCCGCTTTTATCTGAGTTAAGTAGTTAACTACCTATAGAGTTGGTGAGTTTCCTGAGTTACACTTAAGATACAGTAAAGATACAGTAAAATTTGGCTCATAATTAAAGAAAAAGAGGACATTTTATAAATAATTTATAGGACATGAGGAAAAGTTGTCACCTCAGTTTCCCCATACATGAAGACCTAAAACTTTCTTGTCTGTAGACCTACACAAATACATAATGAAGCTGTGGATGGAAACAACATGAATGTTATATTAAAAACCTAAACCCAACCCATTTAAGACACTTTATAGTACAGTGTATTCACATTACTACAAAATACCCCATCGTCATCCGTCCCTACGTCTTTCCACAACCCCCTCTCCTCTTCTAAATAACTCACCTCTGGCTTGTGAAATCTCATGTGATTGCCAATGATGTGGAACTCCACGGCTCTGGGACCCCGGTAACCTTTGACTCTGTGGGCGTTGAAGGGCAGTGGGTAGCCCAGCTGGTAGCCCAGTGGCAGGGCGAAGTGGAGGTCCCGCTCCTCCCCGAAGCGGTACAGCATGTTGAGCACAGTGCTGCTGGCCGTCTTGTGGGTCTTAAGGAACATGATGTGGGTGTGGGGCTGACAGGAGCCCAGAGAGGGCCCCTGAGCATCAGGGGACGTGAAGATGGAGCGACCGGCTGGGTGGACACTGCTGGAGGACAGGTAAAGATCCCATTTCAAACTGTGTACATTGAAAATCCTACAGTTAAGCACTAATCAACAAAAGATGAAATGACTCCATGTAATGTGAAAGATGTCTCCTAGCTCCCACACTGCCTTGATTTTCGAGTAAACTCTCATTAACTAGGTTTCCAGCAGGGGCAGGAGTCTTGGTTGACTAACACTCAGACAATTTTGGCGACTAATTGATTTCACAGATCTGTAAAGTTTCTCCAAAAAGAATCTAACAAAAGCAACAACGTAAATCTTTAAAAGGACATTTACACAAAGACGCCAACTGAAATGTCTTACTGGAGAGACATCGAGATTTTGAGACTTCCGTTGGTAAGGGCCAACGCCAAAATTGTCAGACAAGTTCAAGAAACTTCAATTCAATTCAATTCAGTTTATTTTGTATAGCCCAGAAAGAGGGCTTTACAATCTGTGCACATGCGACATTCTCTGTCCTTCCCTCACATCGGCACAGGAAAAACTCCCCTAAAAAACCCCTTTAACAGGGAGAAAAAAGGAAGAAACCTATGGGAGAACAACAGAGGAGGGATCCTTCTCCCAGGATGGACAGAATGCAATAGATGTCATGTGTACAGAATGAACAGCATAACAGAGATACAACACATTCAATGTATATGACATAAATGATTCATATAATAAGACTACTTATAATAACAGCAGCAATTATTACAGTAGAATTATAGTTATGAAAATAGGGATAGTAATGTGATTAATAATAATAATCGAAGTAGCGGCAAGAGATTAGTTGTTTATGAGCAAATAAAGAACCGGCTACATGACCACTTTGTTTTTTGTGTCATGTCTTGCCTCCTGAAGCTCTAGCCAGGTCCCACCCTTCACTTTAACCAAGCGGGGTATTTCCAGTAGTTGAGAAGACACAGACACAGACAATCTCCTGTTGTGTGCTGCATGGGTAAAAAGGCAACTCCTGACACTGTCCAGAGTTCATATGAAAAAACAGTTATTAACTTGTTGGTGAACATAGTGGAGCATTTAGCAGCTAAAAAGACAGACATTTTCCTCAGAAAATGGAGACTAAAAACATTGCGAATGAGGGACTTACATTCTGCTAATGTCTCTGTGTGTCTGCTTTAGAGTTACAGGAACTTTTTTTCAATTATGTTCACTTCCATTTTGGATTGACATTTAAACTAACCATTACAATTTTTTGAATTTAGAAGTAAATGTTTAACCAGCAACTCGAGAAAACACAGTTTTGATTTCAAAACCTGACCGATAAGTGCATGACTCAATTATAAAAGGGCATGTTCTTAAATTCCTTAATAGCCTTATCTTAGGTATCCTTATCAGAAATAACTATATTTGCGTCACACATAAATCATGAATCAGTCAGGCTCTAGTGCGTAGTTCAGTTAGAGGGCAGCATACTTCTAACAGCCAGTTGTTATGCTCTGAACGCACCATAGACATACTCTCAACAGACAGGGGGACTGAAACCTGAACCTCCCTCAGGGCCTTGGAGCCAGATGTTTAAAGGATAGAGTGAAGGAGTTAAATGGAGAGCTTTGAAGAGGCCCTGTGCTCGCCAAGGAGAGAGGGGTCAAAGTCAAGTCAAAGATTACTTCATTGTTAACAAACTTATTATTATGGTCTTAATGTGTGCAGTGGCTAAGTATTAATACCAAAACTATATATCTGTTCAAACCGTACTTTGAGAAATTTGTTTTGCTATTAAAGTCAATTTCCAAACTTCTTACAAGTATCACTGCTCATTATCTCAACAAAAATCAGCTGTACAAGAACAACACAACTTGTTTCAATTTGCCAGATAAATATTTCATAACTCCTGGGGCTAAGAGCTCATTTTCAGGTCGTTACTACAAAATGTAAGCATCTTTTTAAATGTTCTGAGTTGTAGTGCAGAGTCTTACTCCAGCCAACACAGGCTGCTTCCAGATATCACAGAAATCTCAGCTGTCATTGGGCGAAGGCTGGGTACACCCTGGACAGGTTGGTTTTTATTATTTTACACTTTAAAATGACTATCTCTGGGTTTTGGACTGTTGGTCAGACAAAACTGAACATTTGAAGATTAAGTTATTGAATGACCACTCAAAAAAAAGGAGATACGGATAAATTGCCGATGTACAAAATATCTAGTTGCAGTTCTAATCAACAAAAACTCAAAACAGTATGGCATGGCTGGAAATATGACACACTTGTAGGTATGTTCATGAATTATCGCTATAGATAATCTCTTAAACAAATACTCATACTCACTATAAAATATTTGAATGCGGACTATCCAAATAAAGTGCCAACGACACACTTCACTAACTGATCCAGCCATGGAGCTGACATCGCTCCGAGCCCGTTTGTCGGCACAACAACTTCTTTGTATTCTTGGTAAAGAGGTGTCCCGTGATTAAGTTTAACACCAGGACATTTAGCACACACAATGAGAGCATCTCTATTAATTATGTCACAGTAGGTATTTGGCCTTTGACAGGTTGTACAGCAAACAAACGTAATGGAAAAACTGCAGCTAAAGATAAAATAAAAGTACAATGAGTAAATGCAATAAGGTACCTCTTGTTGAAGATGACCCCCAACAGCTGGCCAGCGAAGCCAATGGCAACGAAGAGCAGCAGCGCTTTCCACATCCAGACTGGACCCACCCGGCCACAAACCAGCCACCGCAACATCCTGGTAGGAGGGGGGGAGGGAGCAAAGGTAAGAATGGATGGGTGGGTGGATGGAGGGAGCAAAGAGGAGAATAGAGAAGAGATACAAACATAAAAGTGAAGAAAATGGTCGGAGAAAAGGTTAGAGAGGGGAGTGGAGGGGTGGGGGGGTTGGAGGATGGAGGAGAAAGAAAGAGGGAGGGAAATGAGAGAAGTGGAGTGGAATGAGGGATGGATGGATGGATAGGGAAGGATAGATGATGTTATGAGGTGGAGGAGGGGGACCAGGGGAGATGATGTCATATGAAAGCAGAGAGGGGATGAAGAGATGGGCAGAGCGTGAGAGGGAGGAGGGTGGAGAGGCAAAAAAAGAAGGGATAGACAGAGAGCTTTGGATGAGTCATAAAGTAAACATGACTTAGGCACCATCATCATCATCCTCATCATCACAGGGAGGAAAGCAGCCTGAAAGCATCCAGAGACAAGATGCATTACACCAATACTGATTGTTTAGAATTATATTTTCTGATGAAAACGTCCGCTGATAGTTTCAATGATTTGTCCCTTGCAGTGTATATTCTGACTCGAAAGGATAAACAAGAACTTTTGCCATGTCGTTCCAAAGAACTCCTCGGCAGCAGAGAGGCAAAGGGAGAAAATAACCGTCCAATCAGAGCCGAGTATGTTAGTGACGTGCCCGATGCGAACATGCATGCTAGCCTCAGGCTGGAGAGAGGGATGAGAAAGAGGCTGCCTGTGTGTGACCAAGGGGTTAGGTCATTGTGCAAATCAATGAACAGGACTTCCTGGTAATACAGAATTCAAAGGATTGTGATGGACGTCAGTTATTTTATTTTTTTCTCCACAGTTTGCGGCAGCAGATAAAACTACGTCTGTCGCGTCAAAGCTGGTTGACCGGCGAGAGAGTCTGCAGACCCCTGCTAATGTACCAGTGAACAACTGCATTTCTGTACTTAGTGGCGCGGAGCTGAATCTGTGTGTGGGAGACCACTTCTGTGTATTTGCATACCACAGTGTAAACTTACAGACCCAGTCAATACGAGTGGTCTGTTCTGGCACGCTCCTCCCTTGTTACACAATAAGAACATTTAGCGGTTGAACACTCATTGGTGCAGCTGAAATGACCAACTGCAACTAGATTTATTGCCAAATGGACAACCTATTACTATTAGATTAAACAGTTTGGCAATTATAAAGATAAAGCCGGGGCAGGCAGTTTATTTTTGGAATCATTGGGCAAAAAAATCCATAATAAACTTTCAGCATATTGTACATTTTAAACGTCATTCACATCATGATTGTGACCCTGATACCGTTACATACTGGCAATACTATGAGAATTACTGCCTGTTTTTTTCCCCTGTTAAGCCATTTAAGATGACATACTGTTATTTAAGGTCCTAGCTAGCTACAATATCGATAAAGCGTTTCAGAGATGGAGAGAGAATGTTGCAAATAGTTTAGACTTCTGCTGACTGTAAGGTGGAAGGTGAAACTATTAGAGAGCTGGAGAGGAAATGTTGCTAATAGTTCAGTCTGCTGAACTGAGATCAAGGGATCATTTTTAAGAATTTAGCTCTCTGCTAACCATAGCCGTGAGCTGGTCTTAGCTGTGAACAGAAGGGTAAACTAATAGAGGGATGCTAATAGTTAAGTCTGCTTCTTAGTGCGGCCGCAAGCCATGAGTTAGCCTTTGGCTACAGTTAGCATAAGACTTAACTTTTAGAAAAATGAAGAGAAAATTTTGAATAGTTTATCTTTCTGCTAACCCTAGCCATCAGCTAGCCGCAGCTGTGATTAGAGATATGGAAAGTTGGACAGTTGCTAATAGTTTAGCCTGTGCTTAGGCCCCTTAGATATTTTTTTAAACACATTCCTCTCCCTCTAAAATTCTGTCCACATGAACGTCTTACAAGATATCACTATCAACACTAGAACGCAGAAACCAACTACTTGACGGGCCTATAGGTGACAATAAAGGCTTTGTCAACGTTAACTCAATTACCAAGGGAAGAAAATTCCGAGCATGAGCATTGAGCTTATTTTCCTTATATATATATATATATATATATATAATGTACATATTTTGGCCAAATTGTATTATTTTGTGTCGTGTAGACCTATGTTTCGAGTGCTCCAACTCCCCAAAAATGTGCGATGACACTCAAGGTTCACTACTGTCTTCATCACTGCTGTGACATAAATGTAAAACAGTATTTGATTTGGAAACAGTAGTCCTGAGGGTGAGCAAATAACAGGCATGAGACACCTTCATTTGTCTGAAGTGGTGCAGGAAAGTTAAGTTCAAACATAATAAGTTAAAAAATATCAGTTTTAGTGACCTAAAACTCGGTTTGCGGTTGGACGAGAAGTCAAAAATACCTGTATATGTGTAGACAAGGCCGCAGTCAGCTGCTGCAGTTAGCCGTGAGCCGGTTGGCAGGAGGCTAACTTTTCAGAAAAATTAACAGGAAATGTTGAAAAGTTTGAATCTGCTTACATTAGCCGTAAGGGTAAACTATTAGTAACATTTTCCCTCCATCTCTGAAACATTTCATTGATATGAAATTATTATATTGCAACTCACTACATCAGACCTCTGGAGCTTGTCCAGAAAGCTGCAGCTCGTCTGGTGTTCAATCGCCCCAAGTTCTCCCACACAACTTCCCTTCTCCGTTCTCTACACTGGCTCCCTGTAAGAGCTCGCATCCAGTTTAAGACTCTGGTGCTAGCCTACAGGGCAGTGAAAGGAACAGCTCCTTCCTATCTCCAGGCCATGGTCAAGCCCTACACCCCCGCCCGACCACTTCGCTCTGCTGCCTCGGGGCGATTGGTTGCCCCGTCGCTCAGAGGTCCCTGCGGCCGATCCACCCGGTCACAGCTTTTTTCTGTCCTGGCCCCACAGTGGTGGAATGAACTCCCCACTGACCTCAGGACAGCAGAGTCACTGCCCATCTTTCGGCGCAGGCTGAAAACTCACCTCTTCAAGAAGTACTACCCTGAGCCTTCCACTTAGCACTTATTGCATTCGTATTAGTTTGTTGCACTTATTGCATTCGTATTAGTTTGTTGCACTTATTGTATTCGTATCAGTTTGTTTCTGTGCTGTACTTTTGCTCTGGTTTATGCTCTTAGATGCTTGTTTTAGAAAGGAGATGCACTTATGACTTCTGGTGACTAGTAGTTCTCTTGAATAACTATGTTGAATACACTTATTGTAAGTCGCTTTGGATAAAAGTGTCTGCTAAATGACTGTAATGTAATGTAATGTAATATTGTCAGACACTCTTTTTGAAAAGTTCCTCTTCCTTTTTCAGGTTGCTTTGCAGTGTAGGCAGTTGTTGCCCATGCTGGAATAACAACTTCTCCTGCAGGATTTTCCACTGTTGAATCAGTCTTTCAACATCTGAAGGGACGTGCACGCGCATCTGCATTAATGACAACCAATAGGATTGCCCTCTGTCTAAAATGACCAGGCAGTCTCCCACGGGGTAGATTTACTAAAGCCTGAAAGCAGAGCCAGGAGGAGGTGCAGACGTTCTCTCATACAACTTGAATTACAATATGCTGAAAGGTTATTATGGAGTTTTTGACAATCGACAGCAGGAAAAAGAACAGCCTACCCCAGCTTTAATTTATTTAAACTGAAGCTTCCAAGCTTGTTAATGAGCTTCGCTGACCTTTAGGTAATACATTATAACTGAGCCTAAACTAAAGGACCCAGCTTATAACTGCCAAGGAAGTCTAAAACTGAAAAATGGTTTGTGCACAATAGTAAACCCCACATCTAATTTTGTTCTATGCTTGATATTTATTAGAGAAAATATAGCAGGAAAACTCAACATTTATAAAATTTCTAGTTCTTCTTTCTACTTGCTCAGTTTGGTTTTCAGGTAATACTATTTTATTTACATTGTAAGACGTTTTAATTAATTAAAGAAAAGTAAAATTTCCTTAAAATAATAAACAATAATTACATTACAAGTTTAAGTCGCATATTATACGTTATTTTTTGTACCCATATAAGTTAAACGGTAAGTTGATTAATCTTCTGATCCACAAATAGTTTATTGACTTTTCGCTAAATTCCGAACAATTTTAAAACAGTTTAATCAACAATAAAAAATGTTTTATATCTGCCACTATTAAACTGTCCATGTGCATATGATATTGTGTAATAATAATATAGTAAATGTGTTGCAAAGGGGGCTGTTAGTGAGCAAATTAGTAAATGACTTTTCTGTGTTAATTAGAAACACAAGGAGGTGTGTGATGGAGACGTCTCTTAACAGAAACCACTTGGACACTCACGTGTCACGCCAGATGGCTATAATCACAAACAACCACCAGACAATATTAAACATATGCCATAATCATATGGAGGGCAGAGGTAAAAAATCCGTCCATAGCCTCAGCAGAAGATGGGCGGTACGAACCCACAATAAGAGCGGTGCTGCACACAGTCTCCACCGGAGCACAAAGAAGCCTTCAGTGGACATCACAGCCTCCATTCCTTCCCACACACACACACACACACACACACACACACACACGCATAAGCGCACACGCTGTAATAGACAAGAATAAATCTCGCAGATGGGTTTCAAATAAAAACGTGTAGAGAAAGGCCTTTGAAGCAGCCCCCCCTCCACCCACACCTTCTCCTCTTTCTCTGCAGGATCACAGCGCAGCGCCACCTATTTTTATTCCCCACAATAACTGCATCCCGGGCCGCCGGAACGATACCCGACTCCTTCTATCTCCCCCTTTTCTCGCCCGGCTCCTGCTAGCTATAGCTCAACGTTACCTGGCTCTCCGTCTGAAAAGCATCGCTGTGTCCCGGTGTCGGTGTTATTTGACGGCTGCAGAGGAGAGCTCGGAGCATCTCGAAGGCTTTCAGCTGCTGCAGCTGCTCCGCCACCGGGTACAGATCAGGCCATGGAGCCCCTCTCGGAGCACACACCCCCCCCGCACGGATCCCGGGTCAGTCTTTAGGATGCTGATAGCTGCTTAGGTCCCGGCCGAGGCTGAGGGCAAATTCTATGTTTTGCACCGACAGCTCTAACGCTTTATTCTGCTGACGTCCGACACACTCTTCACTGTGGACAGCGGAGTGCCGAAATCTGGAAAGTGTGTGTGCCGTAGGTGCTTTTCAAAATAAAACAACCCACAAAGACATCCAGCGAAATGCACAAAGACAATCTCCTTCTCTCGATTCCCCTAAAGGTCTTCAATGTGTGCACGCCAAGTGCAAGAGCATCCTACAATGGACTACAAACAACGTTATAAAGCAGAACAAAAAAAACATAAAAACAACTACGTGCCATAAAACACATTCCTGTGCTGGTGCCCACCATCTCAAGCATCTACATAGCAGGCGATCTAAGGGATGAGTGTGACCTGATGACCCAGGGTCAATTCCTGCGTTTCCCATGTTGCTCTTTGTTTAAAGAGTACCTTCAAACAGGCCGCACATCCTGTCACACACGGACAATCTCTATCTGCAGTTTTACTTATGAATATTATCTTTCGGCTTAGAGATTACAAAACTATGTTCATAGTGGATTTCATGAAGTTTGCATTTTAAAACCCTTCAATACCACAATTTCCATGACACATCAAGGACAAGAGTCCAGTCAAAAATCCAAAGGACCTAAATCCAAAACACTCTCTCCAAGACACAGGTCTTTAAGATTTTACTCACTTAAATTTTAGATTTTATTTATTTACAATTTTGTTGGCTTAAAATCATCGAAAAAAATGAATAATTGGCTAATGGATTGATAGGTTGCCTCTCGTGGTTGCTGACCTAATTAAATAGTAATTCATATTATAAAATTTGACAGGAAAGTTGAATTACTGAGGCCATGAGAGCCATTTCGGGCCCTCCGAAGCAATTTTGACTAGCCTATAACTAAATAACAAACATCACATAATTCCACATTTACATTTAGTCATTTAGATTTTGAGTCATGTATTCTGTCCTTGCAGGTTGATTCTCCTGTTGTTATAAAACATTTTGGTGGAGGATGCTTAATACCTACCAACACTGAGCTAAGAGTAAACCCACATCATTGCAAGTTCTCGAGTGACAAAGTTTGTGCTTTTATTTTGAAGGCAAAGCGGATGTATTTCCGCTGTGGTTTGTGTCACCTTGACAAAGCAGGTTTAGTCAATCTGACGTCAAATTGAGAAACTGCCAGAGAATAAAATGTTTCCCCTTATATGAAAAATCTGCTATTCCTAATGTGGACATGACATCTGGACCTCCGTCATCACCTGTGACGGTCTGAATGTTACGTTCAATTCTTTCTCATATGGCCCAAAAAATAAAAAAGCAACAATGTAATCATACTGTCTGCTGTGACATGGAGCTGGAGCCTGAGGAATAATGACATTTTAAACCTGAACACCTACACATGCTAAAAATGTAACCTTTTTTCACACAATAATGTAGATCTATTTATGAATTTATCTACATTTGCAGATTTCTCTGGGTGTACTTGTGCATGCGCATTACAAGTAGTAATTAGATTAGACAAAGCTGTATATGTTGTGAAGATAGCAAGTGGGTGTATTATGTCTATTATGTAAGAGAAATCTGTATAAGCACTTTGTAAGCCAATAAATAAATGTGATCCTGGTTCTGATTTGATTATACAGTGGAAAGCATACAACATGTTCTTAACAGGAATTCACATTGTATGTATCACATTGATCTGCTTGTAAATATATTTATTTATGTAAAAAAACGGATTAAAAAAATTGCAGTTATTGTAATTTATAGTATAGTTACTTGACAGATACATATTCTATAAAAAAAAAGAACATATAAGAAGCTTTTTTATGAAATTCATAGCGTATCTATTGACTCTACACTGCTCTCAACATGGTGACGGCTCAGCCGGCGGCTAGCAGCCAACGGTGCTTACAGCTAAAACAGCAGTGCTGCCAGAGCTAACAGCATCAATTTGGGACGGTGTTATCAGCTGTAAACACCGAACACATGCACTTCTATTGTATTACTCCACTTTATCTTTACATAGCAAATAGTGTATTACTCCACTTTATCTTTACATAGCAAATAGTGGTTTGGCTGGAAGGCTTTCTGCTGTGATACAAATTCAAACTCACGTACCGGCATGATTTGTTCCCCTTGAGAGTGTTTTGTTCCCTGCAGAGTCAACAAGTGCCGTTGAGCTCCGCGGGTCACTGCTGCTGCTGCTCAGTAATCTCACACTGCTGCAGCTGTTAAAACATGTCACTGCTGCCGACAAACCAGGAGCCTGGGTTATATTAATTTACACCATATTGTACTGTGTAAGTTCAGCTCTGTTTATAATAGGGTGTCTGCATAGGAGGAATGTATTCACACATGATCCCGGGTACTGTATCTAACTATATAATATAACTAAAGGTAGAGTAATATTAAATAACACAACTTTCTTCCCATATGATTAGAACTTTTCTTTAAAATCATGTTATTGTTATCATTAAATTATAACGATAACAATCTTGCCATTAGAAAGAATACTAGTACAAGGTTAAAGCACTTAAGCATTGGCTTCAAATTTTCAGAACAGTAACAATAAATGTTGAAATGTTTCAAATTACTTTTGAAAGTAACAATAAAGTTTACATATTATTAGAAATATTTAGTCTGATCAGACACAAAAATGTGCCTCATACTATAGTACAATCAGCAAAAACTGAAAATGACGTAATCACGGCAAGTGCATGGTGTGCGTATGCTTCGCAAATGGTCACATTACATTACATTACATTACAGTCATTTAGCAGACGCTTTTATCCAAAGCGACTTACAATCAGTAGTATATTACATATCCTTCACCCATTCACACACTGATGACAGGCTACCAGGCCACCATCAGACTCTAACTAACATTCATGCAACATCCAGTCCACACCGATGGCAAGCCTTCGGGAGCAACTTGGGGTTAAGTGTCTTGCCCAAGGACACATCGACTGCTGAAGCCGGGTATCGAACCACCGACCTTCTGATTGGAGAACTACCTTGCTCTCCACTACGCCACAGCCGCCCCCATACACAGTCACAGTGCTTGCCCGTCATTGTGGATGTTAGTTTATGGCGTTTTGCAGGTAACACCTACAGTCTGTGGGAATATCTATGAGTTACATAGAGTTACTCATTGTCGGATTCTTCACAGTTCATTTTGTTTGTATGCCCTTTGGGGTTTCGGAGAATAATGAAACGCACAGGGCATAGAGTATAAACGCCTCCGTTCATGCTCGGAGCTCGCGCTACGGCGTCAAGTACGTGTATAGACAAAGATTTAAAATGAATACTTTTGATGTTTTTTAAGTTGGGTTGTATGAGAAACAAAGTCAGTGTATTATTACCTACGCAATAAACAACAAAAGTGTATATTTTATAGATTGTAGACAAATGTATATAGAATTGACATACCTTGACGTAAATAATGAACAACCTGAAGCACACAGTGACAGTGGTTAGAGTCAATGAGTTGGTCCAATGCCTGGACTTGATGCCAAGTGCGGTTCTAAAAGTAAGTCCCCATAGTTGTCTTTTTCATGTGAGCATTTTAAACATTATGAATTGAAATTAAATTGTTCCATCAATTTAAGTCTACAGAAAAACTAAATGTGTAACAGGCATAAGGTCCTTCCCTTTCGTTGTCATTTACTCACTAACTCCACCACTAGGATTTGAAGGCTCAGATATCCTGAGAACAGCGAAGGAGATAAAACGTCAAAGCCTCGGCCTCATTTAAAGCTGACGGTTGTTTAAGTGACCACAAGGCATCAATGGACATGAGAATAATCTGAGCAGGTCTGAGCTCTTCGGAGATTCCTCTCTGGAAATACATGGCGTTGATTGGAGTCACAAAGCGACCATTTCCAAATGGAACTGGACAAAAAAATAATAATAACAAAATATTATAAAAATCTGGTATTTGTGGCTGTGGCAGGACTGTAATAAGCGCGTCCTATCATTTAATTTGGTCCGAATGTTGCAGAGAAACCAAAGTAGACTTTGGGTAGAATTCCCAAATCTCTATTCCCAGTATACGACCCTTATCCCTACCACCGTTTTGACGGAAGCCTTGAGCAGCAAGTAAGGGGAGAAAAAGTCTGAAAAAAATTCATCTCTGAAACAGGTGGGGGAAAAGGTTTTGCCAGAAAGAGTAACTTAGAAATAAGATTCTGGCTAAACTTTTTTTTTCGACAAGCGATGACATGCTTTTTCACAGTCTGGCTGAACTGACCAAATCAGAAAGTTGATCTTTCAGTGTCCGAAGGTTAAAGTGTGTGTTCGCTCCATTGTTACTACAGAGTTAAATAAATAAAAAATCAATCAATGCAAAGGGAACAACCCAGTTATTTTAATATTACAATTTAAGACACAATCCTGATCAGTATTGATGCACAGTCCATGTGTGCAGCAGGACGCAGCTCTGATTCTAAATTTAGACATAAAGCCTCTAATCGGTTAACTGCAGCCTTTGTTAAGGAGCGGAGCAACAGCTGCTCCTGACCAGCCTCCCCCCTCCTCCCCTCCTTTCTCCACCTTACCCATATGGCCCAGAAGATAGCACAGTGTCAAAAACACAAGGTGCTGCATTGTGGTTGTATGAGGAAGAAAGTCATGTGCGAAGGCTGTATGCTTCTAGTTGGATGAATGGATTTGATTGGCTCGTCAAAAAACGCTTGGTCACTTGCCTAATGCTTCAAACTGTGACACTCTAGGTAACACTTAAGCGTCAGCTTTGGACATTGCAGGGAAGGCAAGTTTCAAACTGCATGGCTTCTTTTCATAATACACTTCAGTCTTTGCAGGAAGTTAGCTTTTGGAAACAAAACCACAATGTCAATGTACCTCAAGGGTGTTTGGACTATCTCACAGTTGCTATGAACATCTGATAATAGCATTGGTGGGTTTGCCTTAGAGATAGTTGAAAGCGTGGTACGACCAGGTGCAGAGGGGCACAACCAAACCATCGATATTTGAAGAGTTGGGAGCATGCACATTCATTTATACGTGCCTTTCTCATTCTTATCATATAAATACATGTGCTATGTGATGACTGGTGTGATTTGTAAGTATGCAGTAGAGGAAGTGATTACCCACCGCAGACTAGCAAGTCATCAACAAAGAGCTGCGGGCAGACCACACAGTTTCAGATCTCTACATGCACTTATGGGATCTTAATTCAGTGCTGGGGTTTGCAAGCTTGCTGAGCCCCTGCATGGCCCATCAGGTGGTTCCTCTTCAATGACCCCCCCCTTTCCCTCTCTTGCCTCTCACCCACTTACACTTTACTCAATAAAGGAGAATGAGGAGGCCACAGTTCATAAGCCCTACCCTAGATTTCAATCTCTTTTGACTCCCTTTCCAGCTCTGCTCTGGAACTTCCCAAACATTCTCACACTCCGAAACGAACATCCATCAGTGTAATATGCAACATGTTGATTATTTAAAGGGCCAGTGTGTAGCATTTGGGGGGGTCTATTGGCAGAAACAGAATATAGTATTAATGGGAATGTTTTCTTTAGTGTATGATAAAATAAAAAAAATAAGAATAGTTGCGTTTACTTAAAGCGAGCCGTTTATATCTACAAACTGATTTTTAGATTATTATTTTTTTAAGATATCATATGCTGCTCAGCCATCACTTTCTGCCATTAGAAATCCAAATTTAATGTACACTGGCTCAAATATCCTCAATCCCACGCTTTGTAACTTTTTCAGGTGCAGGGTTGTCTCCCACGTTACTTTTTCGTTTCCAAAATCAATTCCATTTTGGGTCACTGCATCAGAGGGAACGTTAACTAGCTAACAGGCTAACGCAGGCAAAACAAAAATGTCTTTACCTGACGATATGTCGTTATTGCCGTGATGAAATTATGCATTTTATTTTGACGTATTTTTCTATTCATGTGAAAATCAAGCAAATGTTCATCTTACATTAATTAGTAAATTACCAAATACATTTTTTAATGCAACCTCACCATTTGGCAGTACCTCTGCAGCCCACTATATGGCACTCAAATGCCTTCTGAGGTTGAGAATAGCTGCAGTACAGTATAAAACAGGCACAGTCCCGGGACACCAGGGCATTTAAATCCAGAACCCCAACCTACACACTTTTAAATTCAATATGACCCCAAATGTACTTTTTGTACTAATTGCATTTTGAGTAAATGTTTGATCTCACACTTAGTGGTTTGATTCTGTTCATCTGTTAAGCTTTGCCCTATGTTTCCTTTTAAATCAAGGCTGTGTGACAAGCTGGGGTGGTGAAGGGAGCAAGAGGTAAGATGTTAGTGCTGGGATAGTTAAAAAAACGGTGAGACCTGTGTTACTTTATTCTACAGTACTTATTGCAATGGTCTCTCCACGGTACTAAATAATGTTTTTGTTCATGATAGGACAACAAATGTAGTTGTTAAAATGGGAATTATGTCTGGGGCCTGCCATAGTGAGCCAAGCAGGACAGGAGTTTTATGTCCCTGTCATCAAACAAGTGACACATTACGGCACAATCCGAGAGTGTACTCGTGTGCTGAAGGTCCACAAAGGCTGAAGACAATTCTCACGAAACAATTAAGTGCTTGCTTCCGTTTTGAACACCATCGTAACAGACGTTCATGCAAATTTCTTGAATATTTCTAAATTACAAACTATAAAAATGTCATCAAATAAATGCCTCATCAGTCACCAAACAAATATTTTTTAATCCTTTGTTATTGGGGACAAACTACCATAAGATGCAGCTTAATGTATAAGAACGAAGTTTCTGTGAGGCACAATGTAAAGAGTATGTTGGTTTGCATCAGTTGTATCAGAGCATTATCAGTCCATTCTACTGTGATGCTCCACCTGCTTCTTCTTCTAAGATGTTATGCTCTCTCAGTGATGAACAATGAGGCCATTGCACGAATTGCGACCACAAAGGAACAGGATATCACACCCACTCAATCACCACCTCGATCCTGCTGCCCTGCACTGGTGCAGGTACAGGGCCTAGCTTTGGGAAGAGCCTAAACCCCTAAACAACAGGCTTTGCTGTGCTGTTGTATATATATATATATATACTCTATATATATATATTACTCTCTGACATGTTCAGTGCCAGTGGAGAGAAGTTCCAAGTCTAAAGTTGTGGATCCATAAGTATTCAACACTCTTTTAGGAAATGTCAGTAATGCCATATTTGTGTTGGTTTACATTTCATGTGTGTTTGAATATGTTTTGAAACATGTCAGAAAAGTTTGTATCCCATAGACCCCCATGTCATCCACCAACTAAAAAGTCTCAATGTACTGTATAAACTGAGTGTACCTATATTGTAATTAATATTTTTGTCAAAGGCAAATATCAGTTAAAAAATGACCTTAGGTTTTCTTCAAAAATATACTCTAGATTATTTAAATAATGAAAAGTCTGAACATGTTTGTAATATTTGGGGCATGAAATTATATATTCTGGAAAATACACTAAATTGATGTTGCTGACTTCCAACACAAAAACATCTCTCAAAATAAATGTGATTTATAAATTTAAAATAGATGCTTTTAGTAACTGACTGTTTGTGCACCACGATGAGGATAAACCCCAACATACTGATCCATTCCCGTGATCGTACCCCCTCCGGTGCTCTCGTCCAATAGCCCGGTGCACTAGTTTTGCTCCAGGATCAGTCAAACAAGATTACCCCCAACTGTTGGCCCAAATGCCTGAACCATAAACTGTCAAATGCTCTGTGTACTTGAGACTTTACCACACAGGTGAGACCAGCGTGGCAGCGACAGTTAGATATGAAGTCAACAGACAATCGATTCATTTCCAGACTGCACGTTAGTCGCATAATGTGCCCTAATTAACCAGGATAATGGTGGTAAATGAGATTAACAGAGTCAACCGCCCGTATGTCGGTGCAAGAACCTTAAAGGGACAGTTCACCCCAAAATAAAAAAATCTTACCTGTTGTGCCATTTATCAATCCACATTGTTTTGGCAGTTGTAGAGATGTCTGCCTTCTCTCTAATATTATGGAACTAGACAAAAAATAAAAATAAACACAGTTTCTTGTAGAAACTATTTTCTTTCAACTATACTATTTTCTTTCTACTTATTATTTTGTTTTTTAATGATCTGTTCTTTGTGAATATAACATTAATTGTTAAGATCCCATTGCTGGAATCTCCTTTTCTGTGATTTCATAGTAATACTCTGCTCAGTATTAAGTGATTTAAAAAAAAAAGTTTTCGTATATTGAATTTGGGTCGCTAGCCCAAATATATATTCTACCCCAAAGTGTAAACCTGAGCTATGTTTCCATATTACCTTGTTTCCAAACGTCGTCAACGTGGACTGTGTCGGAATCACTGACAGTGGTGAGGTTATACACGAATGCCCTGCGGTCTTTGAAGAGTTGTTCCTGTCGAACCTGTAGTTGCAGTCCAGCGGAATTCTAACAGGAGTCTGTTTGAACTCCCCGGCTTGTGGCTTCAACTTCTTGGGTTACAAACACCGGGGATTCCCGGTTTGCTGACGAAGAGGCAACGCGTGCAGTGCGGAGCGGTCAACTGGAACCTCTACGGTGGATTCATGAATCACTCCCGTCCTCCTCCTCCTCCTCCTCCTCCTCCTTCTCCTCCTCCTCTTCATCCCCCATCCCGTCCTCCAGGTTGGCAGCGCCTCCAGTCAAGTAGTAGTAGAAGTATTTACCCGACCACCTCCCCCCTTTGCAGCTTCTGCTGTGAGACATTTCTGCCTCTGTCACGTAAAAGGGATTTTCTGCTTTAAATGTTTGAGAGAGTCCCCTAATCGTAGTATGGTAGTGGATGGAGTGTCACACAGAGGGGATATATATATATTATATATATATTCTGTTACTGCATGGTCAATTTCTCGCCTCAAATGCTTTCAGAAACACATTTTAATTTATCTGATTAGTTGTAAAATGATAAAGTTTGGGACACGGCCACCATGTAAATAATAGTCGAGCCAGAACCACTTGCTGGACCGCTCAGGGTTCCATCGCGTCTTCCTCTTTGGTGGCTGGATTTAAGACTTTAATTAAAAAAAATTCAATTCAATTCAGTCTATTTTGTATAGCCCAGAATCACAAATTACAAATTTGCCTCAGAGGGCTTTACAATCTGTACACATGCGACATCCTCTGTCCTTCCCTCACATCGGCACAGGAAAAACTCCCCTAAAAAAAACCTTTAACAGGGAGAAAAATGGAAGAAACCTATGGGAGAGAGACAGAGGAGGGATCCTTCTCCCAGGATGGACAGAATGCAATAGATGTCATGTGTACAGAATGAACAGCGTAACAGAGATACAACACATTCAATGTATATGACATAAATGATTCATATAATAAGACTACTTATAATAACAGCAGCAATTATTACAGTAGAACTATAGTTATGAAAATAGGGATAGTAATGTGATTAATAATAATAATAATCGAAGTAGCAGTGGGTGTCAGTCGGCTCACATCAGGAGGCACGACTACGGTCCAGGTTCCACAACGATTCATGGAAACCTGCAGAACGAGAAAGCAAAAGGGCTTCAGGGTGGAAGTAAAGCTGAAATGCTTAATGGTACAGGTAATAGTAATAGTAATGTGACTAGTAATAATAATGGTGGTAGCAGTCGGTGTCAGCAGGGCCGTAGCAGGATGCACATCCACGGTCCAGGTACAGCCACGATTTATAGAAGCCTGCGAAGCGAGAAAGCACAAAGACTCCAGGGTACAAGCAAGTCAATAAGCGTAATAGTACAGGCAATAATAATAGTAATGTGACTAATAATGATAGTGGTAGTAGTAGTGGGTGTCAGCAGGGCCTCAGTAGGTGGCACGATGACAGTCCAAATATAACCCTGATTCCTGGGAACCTGCGAGGCGAGAAAGCACAAGAACTCCGGGGAAGAAGCAAAATCAGTAATGTGCATAAATAGGAGAGAAGAGGAGAGAGGAGCTCAGCGTATCCTAAGTAGTCCCCCGGCTGTCTAGGCATATAGCAGCATATCTAGGGGCTGGACCAAGGCGAACCTGAACCAGCCCTAACTATAAGCGCTATCAAAAAGGAAGGTCTTAAGCCTGCTCTTGAAAGTGGTGAGTGTGATTGAAACTGGAACCTGGTTCCACAGAAGAGGAGCCTGATAACTGAAGGCTCTGGCTCCCATCCTACTTTTATATACTCTAGGAACCACAAGTAACCCTGCATTGATTGAGCGCAGCTTTCTAGTTGGGTAATATGGAACTATAAGTTCCTTAAGATAAGACGGTGCCTGGCCAGTTAGAGCTTTGTAGGTAAGTAAAATAATTTTAAATTCTCTTCTTGATTTAACAGGGAGCCAGTGCAGAGAAGCTAATACTGGAGTAATATGATCTCTTTTCTTAGTTTTTGTTAGAACACGTACTGCAGCATTCTGGATCAACTGTAAAGATCTAAGAGACCTATTAGAGCAGCCTGATAATCTAGTCTAGAGGTAACAAATGCATGAACTGGTTTTTCTGCATCGCTTTGAGACAGGATTTGCCTGATTTTCGCAATGTTACGTAAATGAAAAAAGGCTGTCCTTGAGATCTGTTTTATATAAGAGTTAAAAGACAGATCCTGATCAAAGATAACTCCAAGGTTCTTAACGGTAGTGCTGGATGCTAGAGCAATGCCATCTAGAGAAACTATATCGTTAGATAATTGATTTCGAAGGTGATCTGGGCCTAGTAGGATAACTTCTGTTTTTTCAGAGTTTAACATTAAGAAGTTACAGGTCATCCAGGTTTTTATGTCCGTAAGACATGCTTGAAGTTTAGAGAACTGGTTAGTTTCGTCTGGCTTAATTGATAGATATAGCTGGGTATCATCTGCATAACAATGAAAGTTTACTGAGTGTTTTCTGATAATATTCCCCAAGGGAAGCATATATAAGGTAAATAAAATAGGTCCAAGAACAGACCCCTGTGGAACTCCGTGACTAACCCTGGTTTTCATCGAGCTTTCATTGTTTACATATACAAACTGAGATCGGTCTGATAAATACGACTTAAACCAGCTAAGTGCGGTTCCTTTAATGCCTATTAGATGCTCCAATCTCTGTAATAGGATTTGGTGATCAATGGTATCAAATGCAGCACTAAGGTCTAGCAATACAAGTACAGAGTTTGGGCAATGTGTATATGTGTAGGAGGGATTTTGCCACATGTGCTCAATGTGGGGAGAAAGAATGTGAGAAAGAGCCAATAGTATCTTCTTTGCAAAGGCGAGTCATGCAACGTGGGCGGCTAACCATCCAAGGAGGGTACAGAAGACAAAAATAATCAGGGTGGGATCTAAGAAGAAGGATAAAAGACATGATGTGTTGTGAAAGGAGAAGCTGAGAATGACAAAGCAGCCAGGAGGCACATGTCGAAAATTGACATCATTATGGATGCGGCAAACAGATTTCTGGGTGGTGTAAGTTTCTGGAGAAGTCTTCCAGCTGCAGTTGAGAAAAGCCTTTAGGCTCTCTGGAAACACCTGGGTAGAGAATTTATGGCAGAGTTGGAAATGAATGGGAAGGGGACTATATGGAGGTTGTAGTTTGAATGCCAGCTGTCAATGAAAATCAAAGAAAAAGATTTACTATGTTTTTCAGTAGGTTTTTACAATCCTCTGCACCCTTTGCTTAGCCTCGTCTCCTGCAACTGCTCCGTCAAGTTGTCAGCCCTACCATGGAGCGCACACTGTCACTAACTGCACTCCCTGAATAAATATTATACATTTTTTGGTAAAAAAGTGATTTCAGAGAGAAGCAGATAGAAAGATTTACAATATGAGTTTTGAAGAATATATTCAGGATGTCAAACCGATTAAGCAGATAAAACAGGTACCGTATTTTCCGCACTATAGGGCGCACTGGATTATAAGGCGCACTGTCAATGAATGGTCTATTTTCGATCTTTTTTCATATATAAGGCGCACCGGACTATAAGGCGCATTAAGCGAAACAAAACAGTCAGTCAGTCAAACTTCCTCCACTTCCGTACCATTGATTCATTAATGTTGAAATCTCTCGCAGCTGCTCCATTCCCATGTTCTACTGCGTGACTGATAGCCTTGAGTTTGAAGTCCGCGTCGTAAGCGTGTCTCTTGACAGGGGTCCTTATACACACACACTGTAATATTATGGTGAAGCACAGTATGTATTACTCCGCGACGCTCCTGACTACGGTGGCCGTAATGCTGCAAGCGGTGCGGCTTTGTAGTTTACCAAAGTCGTACTATGTAGTGACCACTCACTAGCAGGACAATATTGGTTAGAATTCACAGCGAGCTAGCCTTGTTGACGTTATATTTACTTGTTAGGTTTATTCAACTACATTACCCATGACCGTTAGCGGGTTGATGAGGTTAATGATGTGGGATCGGGGAGCGCTTGTTGTGTTGTCAGAGCGAATGCAGAGTGTGAAATAAAGCCGACGTTTATTTACTCCGTCCTACAACTAAAACATTTTGACAGGGCGCCGTGTACCACACAAAATCGCTTCGAGGTCAGTAAGCACAACCAGAATTAATCCATATATAAGGCGCTCCGGATTATAAAGCGCACTGTCGTTTTTTGAGAAAATTAAAGGCTTTTAAGTGCGCCTTATAGTGCGGAAAATATGGTATATGTAGACCGACAGATACATTTTTATTTGGTACAGTTACAAAAGGATCTTTAGGCGGTTAAAAATATAAGCTAAAGCATACAGGTCACAGTATGAAAGCGAACCACCACATTACCATGGCGATCGAGAAAAAATTGAGGAACAACACCTTGTGGCCTTTAATCTCAAAGGAAGCATTTTTTAAATAAACCCTGCTGCCGTGTTACTTCCAGTGGAAGCTGAACTGACTTTTCCACCTCAAAGCAGTGAGGGGGCCAAACTGACACTCTCCAGCACAGCAGAGGTTTTTGGGGCTCCTCAGCTCTGAGAGCAAGATCTTTTGACAAGATAACAAACATACCAGCAGGACGTGAAACACCCTGTGACCTCGGTAGACGGGCACACGTGAACACAAGAAGACTTGTTTTCTGTTTGCAGACTAAAATATGACACATCAGAACCAAATGGATTCTCTCCCCTTTGCTTTCGTCTTCCTTTACATCTGATGGAGCGCTGATCCGCTTGTAAAAGTTAGGTCTGAATGCTTTCCTCAAGTAAATATAACATCAGTACAAAATCACAATTATTAGGCCATAATGTTGTGGCCAAACAATTACATAAATCATTTTTATGTGCTGATGTTGTGCTTGTTCTTATGCACGTAGAACTCAAATATTAATTAATTAAAGTCAAGTATAGTGGTAAGCGATAAAGCCCTGAACTCATATGAATATATGAAATATAATGCAATAGTTCAATTCTTGACAATATAACAAAATATTGAAAAATCTTTAATTATTTATTTCAAGCACATACAATTGCAGCAAAATGAGTGTTATATTTGTATGTATGCATAGATGCAATCTTCAAATACAAAAGGCAAAAGGGACATCTCAGTCCTTAAATTAAAAATATAAAAAGTTAAAAAAAAATAAACCATTACAAATCTAAAGTGATGTAGAAGAAGAGGGTGGTTCCTGTATCGAATCCAAGCGGCAACCTCCAGTTCTGCCGAGTGAAGCCAATGCTGAAGTGTCTTAAACTTGCATTCTCTCTAATGTCCATCAGGGGGCGACTCCTCTGGTTGTATAGAAGTCTATGAGAAAATTACTCTACTTATCTCTTGATTTATTCCACTCAGTAAACACTGTAAACATGAGTTTATGGTCTCAAGCTCTAGTTTCAAGTCTTCTTCAGTACATCATGATGTTCATTTAGTAAATTATGGTCCATTTAGACCATAACGCCGGTTATGCTTTAGGGCGGGGTTATCTTGTGATTGACAGATTGCTTCCACTACCAGAGTTCTATACGGTGTCTCTACATCACTCTTCTGCATTCCAAATTTGGTAACTTCCGTTTATCGGTTGCGAAAAATACAACATGGCGACGGCCCTAATCCAAGATGGTGACAGCCAAATCGCCGAACTCGAGGAATCAAAACGGCAGACCACACACCAATTGGTGATGTCAGGATGACTATGTCCACTTCTTATATACAGTCAGTGCTCCTAATGAATGATAATGTTGCTATGTGTGTGCTGCATGTGTTCATAAGCGTCTGCTGACGCGCAACCTTAAAGATGATTATATGTAAATGCCACTAGTTGTTCATGCTGCCCTCAAGTGGCCAACATTCACATTCATCATAACACCTAGAGCCGGGTTCATTTCTCTGTGGCGCTGCATCGCGGTCGGCTATAGATAAAAATAAATAAATGCAGGACGTTTCGAAAACTATTGAGTAATTGTGTTACATAACTGTGATCTCAATTTTGACCTACTGGCCAAGATAATTAAGATCTGTGCCCTCTCAGGACTGTGTCCGGCCCTGCTCTTCAGCTCTGTTTTTGGAAATATTGTGTAACATTTGATAATGAAACAAAGGAGTATTTTTTTTAATTTTTTGTAACATTTGACCCCCACACACACACACACACACACACACACACACACACACACACACACACACACACACACACACACACACACACACTAAAACTAAAGCTCTCCTTGCAGCCACATAGGGGCGCTCTTCACAAGTAAACCCAGTTCTTTGGATGTGCGTGTATTGCTAAACGCCAGTTTTGACTGTGGGAACTTGCAGCTGATGGAGCCTTTATGTCTCGGCAATGAGAGGATGTGCTTTTATTTCTTAAGGTCCCTCACGTACGCTGTCAAACAGGAAACCACAGATGTCAGCCCAACGCCTGCTTCTCCATCACACACAGTTGTCTTTTGAAAATCATGAACTTAGCAAAAGCAGAAGGTAGCCCCACTGTAATATCAAAGGGCCTTTCCTGGTTACTTTCACATCGCTGATGTGTTGCTAAGAAGCTTACGGAAACCAACGAATGCAATGAAACCAAACTGATAATAATCATTAATACATGAGGGACACTGTGCTGCTCGACTCCTTATCGTGTGCCACGTAAACTCTGTCTCTGCTTGCAAACCACAAACCAAAATAATGACGGCAACTTCCTCCTGCTGACATTCCACAAACATGCTGTAGAGAATATGTTCCACACACAGCTTTGCTTCGGTGACTACTGAGCTGCATGTATCATAGGCGCTGTGATGGACTGAACACATGTCCCAGCAGCAGCTCGTCCCGTGCATGCTGGGGAGAGGCCTCAACACCCATGACCAGGAACAGGATAATAAATTCAGCGATAATAGCAGAATTACAGCCAAAAGGATCTTGTGTCTACACATTCATTTAAACAATAAATCATTGTTATCTTAAATGAATGCTGGATCTCTGTTGCCTCAGTTTGCTCTGGCAATAAGGCCTAATAATCATCTGTCTGTCCTATCTGTCTTAGCTATAGGCGGACTAGTTTTCTATTGATGACATTTTGCAGTCTCATTTGGCTACGCCCTTTCTAAGACAGTTAAAGTAACAGCCTTCAAATAACTCAAGGGGCATTTACTGACGCATTTTATTTCGTAGAACAAAAAGATCAAAATCTCTTAAGCTTGTGTATACCACTGACTTTATTTATGGCATCTAAGCAAAAGACACATTCAAAAATACATTCAAAGATGTTGTCTCATTTCTGGATTTTGGGACTAATTTCTGTGTCTGTTGATTAGAGGAGATTAAAACATCAGCGTCTTGCACTTTATTTATTCACTGATCACATGAAGACAGTTTGTGTTATGTTGAATGCACAAAAAAAGGGGAAAAAGCTTAAAGTTCCAGTGAAACGGAAGTTGGAGTGAGGTATTCCCAGGTTAAACGGAATATTTCGATCAAGTGCCCCGTATTTGATTGTACCGCTGAAAAGTAGGCAGTCTTTAAAAGTAGCGAGAGACGGAGCTACAGAGGACTGGCGACAAATTATGCAGAAGTTCCTTTATACTTCTCAATAAAGGTAAGTGTGTTTATGTAGCACCTTTTATCCTTTTAACAATTCCTCATATTCACATACAAACACACACAGACGATCACACACACACACTACTTGTCAGTGGAGTTGATCTCGAGAGTACTGGTCAGATTTTGGGTTGGGTGTCTTGCTCCAACATGAAAAAAAACCAGCAGTCCAAATTGTAGTGAAATTGAAGTTTAAAGTAGCACTTGCAAATCTCAAAAGTACCTCAAAATTGTACTCAAGTACTTCTTTCCCTTGATTTCTTCCCCTTGAGTTTAACCAGATGCCAGAGCTTCCTGTTAACCTTTGTGTTGATATGGCGCACTTTAACAAGAATGTTCTAAAATTGGCACTCTAATTAGGTTGCAGACCCAAACTCACTGCTGTACAGTTAAAGCCATAGATAACAGTACATGAAAGATTGTGCCATGATTGTTTAAGCCTTGCCCTTCAAGATGCACATTGATATGCATCTCTTGCTATATGTGGTAATACTCAGTATATGCCATCTAACTAGCACAAGCCAACGATGACATAAAAGTGAAATAGGCCAGTCATGTCGAAATAAGTGTGAAATATGCCTCACATGCATGTGGATGACCGCAGTAATTCACTGTGGTTTAACTTACTGCATTAAAACTATTACAAATCGCCATAATACAAAATATAACGTTAACCATTCAAGAGGACAGTAAAAAATTATAACATCTTGGATAAATATGTGCTCATAAAAACACACCACTGTGTATCAGTACTTGTATACTTCTACATCTGGTTGGTTACAGATTAAACAAACAGAAATATGTGTGAAGCAGTGAGCATCAGAGGGACTGGTAGGGGTACTTTTGAACGTCTATCAGCCAGGCTACCGGTTTCGCTCCACTTCCAGCTATTGTGCTAAGCTAGGCTAACCACATCCAGCTTGGTACTTAG
The DNA here is from genome assembly GCF_027596085.1 of Anoplopoma fimbria. Lineage (NCBI taxonomy): Eukaryota > Metazoa > Chordata > Actinopteri > Perciformes > Anoplopomatidae > Anoplopoma > Anoplopoma fimbria. The sequence goes on from NC_072455.1 coordinate 12,223,993, forward strand.
GCGCTCATGTCACTCTCAGAAGGGAAATAATTTCTAAAAAAACTTTGGCCTACTCCTTTAAGAAAAAAAAGAATTTAATGATACATAAAATAATTTAAAGAAAACAACTTATTATATTATTAAAAAAATTGAATTGTACAACCCAGCACTGTATATATGCCACATTATATGTATATTAGGTGAAATGACTGTCACAGTTGACTTTCTATATGCTAGGATTTGCAGGATGACAGGGAATCTTTTTAGACATGTGTAGGTCCGCACATTAAAAACACCTGCTGTACGCCTGAACCACTAGATGTAACTTTTGTACAGCTGCTGCTTCTATGTCCCATTGCAATGGAACTTCCTGTGACACCATGCAACATAAACAGTGTATTCTGTTGTAATGCATGTAGCCCAAATGCTTCGATTTATTTAGTTAATTTAGAAAACTACCAGATACATATCATAGCATTTTTAGACTAAGCAACATTCGTCCAAATAATAACAATAATTTATTCGCACATATATTGTACAGTGCAGTTACATTGTATAATTCGACAAAACACAAACAATATTAATATATTAACGTGGATATGGGTTGGAAATCAATTATCCCCTGTACACCTTGCAATAAAAATACATGTATAATTCGACAAAACACAAACAATATTAATATATTATCGTGGATACGGGTTGGAAATCAATTATCCCCTGTACACCTTGCAATAAAATGCATATATTATATGTATAGTGCTCGACAACATGAGAATACTGCTGTAAATGCATCCAAAACACTCTGAGGACGGATTCTGATCTGCCAAACCATCTCCAGAGAGACCAAGTGTCTGCGTTCAGTCTGGTCAGATGAAAGTGTACAAGCTAAATGAGAGGGGGGAAGTTGTTTGAGCTGGACAGAGTGAGTGGTTCTCCATCGGATCTCAATGTGGACACTCGAGACACATATTAATACAAGGTGTTAATCAAAGGTTAATCTAGGAACAATCTGGGTACAAGATGCATTTTAATACCAGGTGCAAAGACCGTGAATGTTTTTGCCCGTGGGCGCTCCAGCCCTGGAGCCATTCATATTACATTCAATGTTTAAAAAAAAGATATAATTATCAAAACAATGTGAAAAGGGGTCCGTCATTCCACTCAAAGCTTTACTGCAGATTTAAATGTTCAATAACGGACTATGGAAGAAACTCTGCAAATTTATTTGGCAAACCTAATTAAATCTCCTGTGATCCATTCTTGCGGAATGACAGGGTTGGACTGGGGAACCATCTTTGAATCTTTTGGACGGCAGTGTCTGTTGAGTGGTCCTTTAGCAGTCCGTTAGCTGTTAGGCATTCTGCTCCGGTGGTTTGAATCAGAATTTTGACTATTCAAAGGGATCATCCTCCGACCCATGTCAACGCTCCTCCTGAAGGTGTCTGTGGTGAAATAGTATGCAACGGGATCTAGTACTGTGTTGAAACATGCCACCATCAGGCTGTAGCGGTATGCAGCCTGCATTGGGTATGGTATATTTTCTCCATACAGATAAAGGAGAACCAGGATGGCGTGGTAAGGGAGGAAGCTGAGTATGAAAATGAATAGGCTGGTGGCGATCATCCTCTGGATCTTTCTGCTGTCCACCAGGTTGGTCTTAGCCACGGAGCTTCTTCGGACAGCACGGGCCAAACCCCAGGAGCAGATCAGCATGATTACGAGCGGGATTCCAAACCCCAAGAACAGAGTGGGTAAAACCACCGCAAGGTTTGTGGCATAGACCGGCAGGCTATGAAAACAATCCTTGTTGGAAACGTGTTTGCGCTGGGAAAGGTAGATAGGTACGCTGGCACCAAAGGTGAGCATCCATATTCCTAGACAAACCAGCGGCGCTTTCCTTCTCCCTTCCGAGACACGGGTCGACATATGGAAGGTGACGGCCATGCAACGGTCGAAGCAAATGCAAGTGAGGAGAAAGATGCTCCCATACATGTTGGCCTTCAGGACCAAACCAAGGACGTCGCACAGCCACTGAGGAAGGTCGTCAAATCCCAGATTGTAGTAGATCCTCATGGGCAACGTGAGGATGAGCAGTACATCTGCTATGGCCAGGTTAGTCATGTAGACAATGGTTTGTGATCTGGATTTGGTCTGGTAGAAGAAAAAGACGAGTGCTAGGAGATTAAAAAGGAAACCCACAACGAAGATGAAGGAGTACATGCACACAAGGAAGATGTTGACGTGTCCTGTACTATTGTTGTTGTTGGGGTTGGTGATGTTGTTCCACATTGTGACCTGAGATACAGAGGAGAGAGAGGAGTGGTCAGAAAAAGTCTAAGTGGTTGAGTAGTTGACCCTGGGCTAAGCCACGCCCCACTGCTACTACGGAGCACACACTGTCACTAACTGCACTCCCTGAAATATTAGCAAATTTTTGCAAAAACGAAAAAGTGCTTTTTAGAAAGAACCAGACAGAAGTATCTACAATAGACGTATGAAGAATATATCAATGATGTCAAACTGATTCAGCGCCAAAAACAGTTTAAAAAGAACAAAATGGAAGCCAACGCCTGAGTAAAGCATCACTATTCCTGTAAAGCCAGGTAGGTCTTTATTCATTGTTACAACGATTAAAAAGCAAAAGCAGCATGTTTATACATTCAGTATACCTTCAGTAGCTAGCGTAGCATAAAAGGGCTAACACTAATTAATTATGTGCTAACATATACTAATTTAACCAATACTTTTTGCAGTAGGTGAAAACCCTTTGCCGATGCACTTTGGAGAGAGAAAAAAAGCCAAGTCCTCCTGCTGTTTCTCAGTGGTTGCACAAGAAACAGCAACTTACAAACAATGTAAATAAAGAGCAATATAATTAAATTAACAAAAGTCTAGCCTGCGATGCTGGTGAACGTTCCATAGCAACCGCCGTTCCATAGCAACCAGCCTCAAGTAATTGCAGCCTGTCCGGAAGGCCTATTTTTATTTCTTCTTTAATTTTTTAAAGTACTTAAATTGGAATGTGTCTATAACATAATGCCATACTTGATGACCATTTTTTAAAAGAAATATCTTTCACGGTGAAGAGGCGTTCGGCCCGACGCGAAGCAAAGTAGGCCTTTATACTGGAGCTGCTGAAAGATGAACAACTGTATTTAATATTTCAGGGATGAGCAAACGCTATTGTGAGCAAACGGCCATTGTAGCATAAACACATTTCATGCAGGTGAAAAGGACAGTGAGCTGAAGTCTATTTAGCTCTATATTGTCATTCTAGAAATATTTTACTGTATTTCTGACATGCATTGATCAAGGTGCATTAATGTGAACACAGGGGTTTTCTCAACCTCTTCATCGAGTCTAGCTACTTCAGTTCTCAAATTCTAATACAAAATCTATCTTAAATGATTTTGAGAGATTATCATCATCTGGAAGAATCACTCTTAAAATAAAAAGAGGTTCCAACTCGTAGGTCAAAATGAATATCCTTAATGTAATTTATTCAATGTGCTCAAACTAAAATAAATTCAGCAACATGTATTAAGGAGGAACACGATCTATTTAGTCAGTGATGCTGCTGTTCCTGGTGGAAAGCAGAACTCAGTTGTGTTACTTGCTTTGATGCAATTTGCAACTTATTACCAAATTATCTTTATTGCTTCCTCGGAAGAAATACATACGGTATACAACACTATTTCACCAAACATCTGGTTGTTAAATTCGTATAGGTTTTATATGAATCAAAGAAGTGGGTGCAAATTTAAAAAGTGAAAATAATCAGTTTTCCTTTGCATTCTAGGCTTTTTTGTTTGTATTTATTAGTTGCAAATCATTCCTCTGCTCTCAAGTCTCTGAGTATTCATTGCTATGATTCCCTCGCAAAAACACATACAGTGCACATGCGTCATGAGTTATTTTCCATCAGCATGTGCTTTCCTCTATTTTGACAGATTGAAAGAGACAAACTTGAATGACACATTCAGTACAGTAGAATATTTTACAGTACATGTAGAAGGTGTGACTTTACCTGTCGGGTGATCAGAAGAGGTGAGAAACCAAAGGGAGAGGAGGGAATGCGTCTGTGTGTGTGTGTGTGTAGGTGTGTGTCACCCCAGCATACTGACACTGTCACACTTAAATGTGTGAGCTTCAGCACAGGAAGTTGACCAATTTTCAGATCTCTCGCTCTCTGTCTCTTTGTTAGTCTGACTGTTTCTGTTAATCTGCTGATAAGCATTCTAGTTTCATATTGCATCTATTTGGTATTTCTCCTTTTTAAATCCACATTTCGAGACCAGATTCAGTTCCAGCAAGTCTATGACCAACTCATATTGTGCTTTGATAGACATATAGATTTTAAACACACATTCTAATTCATATTTTCATGTACATTTGTTTTTATTGATAGACTATTCATAGATATGAATTAATATATTCATTGCACATATGATTAACGGCCAGCATGTATTACCTTTTGGGATAGGTTAGGTGTTCTTGTTCCCTGCTTTATTTATTATTTATTTTATTTTTATTTATGTTGATGTTTTCGCAACTCTTTATTCTTACTTGTACTTCTCATTGTCTCTGTTGCAATACACCCAAATATATTGGAACAATAAAGGGCTATCTTATATGCTGATGAATAACTTTCATTAACTATATTTTACTTAAATTGTGATGTCCAAATCGTTTAGACAGCTGTGATTCCATGAATTGTAGTAGGAGACCGGTCACAGTCATCAGAAAAAAAAGTGGAATGCTGTCTCGTTATCAGTTTCATATTCTATAAACACTACAGGTCTGACTTGACACATTAGCACACTGACATTACATGAAGCCGAGAGGAATAAACGCTCCCTTGATTTGATGTTTCAGTTATGTCTTGTCAGAGAGCGCCCTCTAGCGGGTAAAATATAAACAGCATTAACTAACGTAATGACTGGAAATATGAAGGTTACTGTAATTTATCACGGATCGACGTATGTACATTATCCAGAACAGGGCGAGTCCTCCTAATATAAATAATTAAAACTATAACACAGATAAGACAGTTGCATTTCTTTAAGATATGGTTAACTATGAATGGGACCTGGACCTCGTGGCGCAACGGTAGCGCGTCTGACTCCAGATCAGAAGGTTGCGTGTTCAAATCACGTCGGGGTCAAACTTTTTCATCGATGTTGTTTTTAGGTTATTCAGAGTTATTATACATAACTCTGAACGGAACCTCTATTTGCAATTGTCGAAGAAGTGCTCAAATAAAAAAAAAAGGAGATATCACAGGAAAACATTGAAGTATTACACACATAGAGTTTCAGTTATGCATACTGTGTATACATAGTAAAAATATTTTTATTTTAGGAAATTGATAGTGTACAGTACACATTAGAGAAAAGTTATAATAACCTTTAATGTATTTATGTTATGCATTGCTTTGGTTGATTTACATATTTTTTTTATTTCAGTATTAAGTTCCTATCAAATTCCCTTTATCAAATAATGTGTATTTTTTTGTTTTATTATCTAAATGTTGTAGCTGTTGGAGGCAGAGCTGATTTTAACTACGTCTTTTATGGTTGGGTTGTGTAATCTGCAACTATGTTACGTTATTTTTTAAGTGGCCATTTATTTTTGCTGCAAATCTGCAAAGTAACCAATGCAGCTGTCAATGCAAAAACAAGTCATCTATTGGAGTTATAAAACCATAGATTTAGATGACAATCTTTTAATGTGTATTTCTACCTGATACGGTGTTTAATAGTATTCTGGACATCAACAAGACAAAAAGACTAAGAGATAATTTAAGTTCGGCCTCTTCTAAAGCCTCTTGCTATCTCCTCTTTTAGCTTATGTACAGAGCTTTATTACAAAATATTTTTAAAACTTAGTTACAAATAAAGCATACATCCATGTTTTTATATATTTTTTTCCATCTACAGTCTACAATCAGAAGAAGGAAATAGTTAAGAAAGTAATAATTCATGGATAACCCCAGTCATTCCTCTTGAAGAATTGAAATCAATGATGATGATTTGGACAGATGAAGACTCTCAATCCCTATTTAATGGCCCCATCGTGTAGCAGATGATGATGATGATAACGATGGTGACGTTGATGATGATCCTTGTCATTTCTTCTTCAAGAAGTCATGGTGCGTTGTAGTTCAGCTTACTGTTGAGAGAAGGCAGGGAGATGGCGGTTACTTTATGTACATTTGTATTATTACGTGTAAGGATGACATAAAAAAATACTTTTTACATCATATCTAAGCAAGGAACTTTAAGGTGCAACGAGGCTGGAACAACCATCTATTAATGGTGACGGTAGATTTTTTTTAAATTATCCAATTGAAAAAAACCCATCCAATTGTTGCCAACACTTTTATCGATGAAAGTAGGTAGCAGCACTTTCTAGCAGGAAAGTCGCCAAGTCAGCAACACTGACAGCTCGAATGAAATGATTGGACGGGCTTATGACAGTCCTTTGACAGCCATAGATACCGGATATTTTATTTTTATTTATTTTATAACAAAAAATATAAAAAAAAAATGTTGAAGAAGATTACCAAGCCTGCTTTTTAATTTATGTTACATTCATTTTAGTTGCTGTATCCCTCTGTTTGGATTCTTTTGGAGATCCTTACAGACTTATCCGCCCTTGTTTCGGTTGTTTCAACACTCGGCTGGGGTTCAAAGGTCACATGTTTGTACCACTTCATGGTAGCTCTGAAGCAGACTGACTAGTTTCTGAGAGAATCCTACCAACCCTGAACGTGGCGAAAGAGCAAAATGGCCACCGTTTACTATGGTGAACAAAAAAAAACGTATCCCATTGAAAAGAGATGAAGCCAGACGGAGGTGTCTTTGAGTGTGTCCTTTCAGAACAAGTTGAAAGAACTCCCCGTCCCCCTTTAATTTCACATAGACTAGTTTGTCTCTAGCGTGCTCTGGTCTCACCTCTTTGCCACATGTGCCGCAGATACATCCAAATAGTCCGTTGACCATCTGGATGAGACAGAGGGCGAGCTCCACGCACGCCGCCACCAGCAGAGTAGAGAACAGACCCAGGTTGAATTCAACCACGTTCTCCGGAGCTTTACACCAACTCCACAGCTCCTTGTCGGACAGGTAGCTCCCGTTACTGCAAAGGATGAAAATGAGTGGCGCGGTCAAATGTGAATGAGGAAGATGATTCGTTTTATTTAGTAGATGGAGTTCTCAGAAAATGTACAATGTCCATCCAGGAAGGCCGGCTGTACCTGTTAGCAAAGGGCGTCCCCCATCGTGGAATGGGGTTGTCTATGTTGCTCCAGAAGCATGTTGGCCCGTTAGCAAGGCCCAGGGCGGCGACACTCAGACTGTACACGGCCCCCACCACACCAACCGCTCCAAAACCAATGGACAGGAACATCTGCATGGAGAACCAAACAGTGGAGTGAGATTCAACCATTTCACCATCAACCATTTGATTGAACCATTTCACTGTAACTGCCAAACTGCAACATTAGCTGCATGTTTTTTTGTTTGTTAGTAGTGTGTTTGCAAGTGTTTGTTATTTATTAAAGAGACAGTGGTTAGGGATTTGGCGGCATCTAGCTGTGTGTTTGCTGATCGCAAAGACTGAATACCCCACACTCAGAGGCCAACGTAAAAACACTAAAGGCTTTAAGTGTCTTTTGTGACATGATTGTAAAGGTAATTCCTTGACCTTGCATGTCAAGTGCAGCCATGTCCAAACAGATGTAAGCGCCACTGATAACAATTTATTCTAGAAAAGTGGGAATATCAGATTTGCTTGAGTCAGGTAATCCATTGCGGTTAACATCAGAAGTTATTCATTTGACCACAATAAAGGCATGATGTGATATGTTTCTGCATCGTCAATCTGCCATAGTGCCTTTTTTTGGTACAAACACTACGGGTCCTCAAAGTCGGACCCTTATCTACTTTGTGCAACTCGTATGCTGAAAGAATTAAGAACTTGCAGAGAAAAGTATTTCAGCTTCAACTGGAAGTTAATATGATGATGATAATATGGGACTGAACGTATGTAGGCAAACGGCTCAGTTAGACAGCATCCACATGCTGTACTTACCCCACAGCGGTTGGCACAGCAGTTCTTAGCACTGGTCAGGTGAATGTGGATGGCAGGGATGAGGACCTGGGGGGGGGAGAGTTGACATATTAAACAGATACATTATTAATGTGAGAATACCGTGACTTGGACTGCAGTCAAGTGAACTGGACTGACTTTAAAGAGGTACGCAGCGCTGTGGAGGCCGAGATGTCCTGACTTTAAGTCTTTAAGTGTGGGCCATGCTCCAAAAACAGTGGATCCTACATTTCCCATAATGCAACACACCTTGTCTCAGTTTGAAACAAAGGCTTCCTGTTATCCAAGCAGAGATAACCCTGATGACATCACTATGACATCATCAGGGGAATATATATTATTTTTTCAGGTTTGATAAAGCTTCTCGAGAGCGGCAGAAGACATTACACAAAAAGGTTGTGTCATACTTCCCATAATGCAGCCTCCCTTAAAAATTGACGTTCACATACAAAGAAACTACATTGTCAAATACGCCCCGAGGTAAACGTATTTTCTACAGGTCTGTTTGCGAAATATCGCGAATACGTTTCTGATCGAGGTGCGCGGAAGTACAGGTCGACAAACGCAGGACTTTCACCAAGGTGACTGCTGTTACATATTTGATGTATTTATATTTAGCCAAACCAGGATGTTTTACTAAACCCTACCAAGTAGTTTTTAGAAAAAATCCCAAGACTCCCCCAATTATTTATGTTATGGTCATATAGAACTTTTTTTGAAGCCCTGACATTAATCCCATTTAATATAATCTTAACCTACTCACCATGATTCCTCCTCCTATCAGGCCCGCCATATATAGGGCCTCCACTGTGATTTGCCCCTCTTCGCCTGCATACTCCGTACTAAAGTCGGGGAAGAAGAGCATGATGTTGCAGATGATCGACACTAGAGCCATGACATAGAGCGGGATGGCGATGAACTTAGAACAGGCTCCGGTGCACATGATGTCTGTGATGGATGTTCTTCAAAAAGGTAAAAAAAATGTATCTAAATATCCCAGCTGCTCCTCCAAACTAAATATTCTCCTCTTTCAGTGAAACCTTTGATTCACACTTGGATTAACAGGTGTTAGCTATGACAGGTCAAGTGCAGCTTCATGCATCATATGTCAGAGAAGGGAACTGTTTGAATATATATTTGAGGGTTTAGAGGGTGGAGGGTATAAAGGTGGAGCTATAGGTGATAAGCCTGCGTATCACCAGCTTTATGACCCAGACTTTATGCCATGGGTGTGTGTATTTGTGTCCATGTTTCCATAAGAGCCATATAAAGCATAAACCTTATGAAGCCCAGAATAGGAAATAACAAAATACGCATTATTCCAAGTACTTTTCCCTTTACAGCACAATTTCTTGTTTTTTGGAGATTGGGGTTATATAAAATCCTTTTTTGGCTAATGCCAATGGTGGAAAGTAACTTAGTATATTTACTCGAGTACTGTACCTTAGTACAATTCTAGGTAGTTGTACTTTTAATCTCTATTTCATGTTACTTTCTGCTTCTCCTCTATTACATCTCAGAGGTAAATAATGGTACTTTTTACCTCACTTCATGTATCTGACAGCTTTAGTTACTTAATGAAAAGCTTATCACATATAACGTTTTTTAATTAAACCACCAAACAGTAAACATGTGAAATGATGAGTCGATTGGCAAGTATTTTGATAATCGTTTAATTCACAGTCACAAGGGACATTTTTCTAGCATAAAGAACTTTACTTTTAATATTCTAAGTACATTTTCCTGATAATATGATATTTTTACTTAAGTAACATTTTCAATGAAATACTTTTACTTGTAAAATATTATTTTTCACAGTGTGTTATTTGTACTTTTAAAGGCAATGCAATACTTCCTATTTCACAGTGGTGGAAGAAGTATATTAAAAAAATACATATTTTGAATTTAGCTAATATTTAATGTTTTCTCACTTATATATTTTATCGTCCACCATCTTTTTATTGTCTAATTTTATTGTCTATTGTCTCTTGTTTATATGTGTTGCATTTACATTATTTAAAAAAAACAACACTTGGACCTAAATCTCTCGTTCGAAAATGCACTCTATAAATTCAGTTAATTCTTATTAACTGAATTCTTATAATATTTATTATTATTATTGTTATTATTATACTAATAATATTATTGGTGGAATTATTATTATTATCCATCATCATTTGGAGGCCACAGCAGGTTTATGATGGAGCTTGAATCACCAAATGTTTATTTGTCGTCAGGAAGCTCTCGTCATTCTGCTGTGAGCCGGTCTCTCATTTTACTGTCACTTTGACTGAACACACCAAGAAACACTGAGCTATTGTCCTGCAGACTACCTACTGAAGTTAAAGGTTAACATATTTAAAATATTTACTTCAATAAAAGTACTAATATTACAGCATAAAAAAAACATACAATACAAGGTAAAATCCTGCATTAGAAATGTGTCATAAGTAAAAGCATGTTGCCTCAGTATTGGCCTAATCAGGAAAATATAGTATAATATGATAGTATATATAAAAATAAAGTATTGGAAGTATAAACATGTCCCCTGTGACTGTTATGCTCTTATAAATTATATCTTTAGATTATTATTATTATTACATAATTTTTTTTAATTGATCAATTGTTTGGTTTATAAAAAATTTGTTTAGTGCGACCAACAGTCCGAATCACAACATTATTATATTTATATTATACATTACTATTATTAACATTTTTAAAAGGAAAAATGCAAATCTTCATGTATGTGAAGCTGTAACCATTAAATGCTTTTACATGGCAAAAGATTTAAACCATCAAAATAGTTTTCTGTAATTCAATTAATCGTTTCAGCTGATCATTTTTATACGTTTTGAGTGCAAAAATCTGAAGATAAATCAGATAAATGTAGTGGAGCGGAAGTAGAAAGGAAAAAAACTAAAGTAAAGCCCACTACTCACATCACTAACATCTGTACGTTACCTATTCAGGGCGTATGAACCTAGAAAGAAATCCCAGGGATCAGATCTGTGTGAGTTACATGAAGCCATAATTAGCTTTGTCTGATGTTGAGTCTACATTCTTTTAACAAATATTAGAAAACAACTGTTTCCATACAAAGACTTGAGGATTGTTCTAACCATGTGTGTTATTTTAACGTTTATTTTAGAGGATACAAATTATTCAAATTACAAAACACAATCTTTTCTTTTTGTGTGGACATTTTATGGCTTTATTAGACGGAGACAGTGGAGAGATGACAGGAAACAAGATGGGGGGACAGATGCAGCAAAGGTCCTACGTGTTACATTGCTGTTTTTGTTTTTTTCCTGACAGGAACTACATGAGCTCATCACAGATCCTGATCCAGTTGAGCCACATCCACCGCTCTCTGTCAGAACCTCTGTGACTCCGTATTCTTTAACAGACTACAGCACATCAATCATTTCCTTTAACCAGAACTATCTTTAATCAGGAACCAGATAAAGAGCTTCAAGTTTGTAGAAGTACTAGTGTGTGTGTGTGTGTGTGTGTGTGTGTGTGTGTGTGTGTGTGTGTGTGTGTGTGTGTGTGTGTGTGTGTGTGTGTGTGTGTGTGTGTGTGTGTGTGTGTGTGTGTGTGTGTGTGTGTGTGTGTGCATGTGTGTGTTGTTTGTCTGTGTTTATGGTTTGATTACCTTATCAGTGAATTATGGCACTGTATTCAAATGTGTAGGTGTAGGGAGTGTGCAAATGGACTTTAACCAACATCTGTCAGGGAATCACACACACACACACACGCGCACACACAAAGCCATGAAGTTTGAACGGTGAATCTATCTCCATTCTAACAAGCCCTCATCCTCAGCAGGTCTCAGCAGTGACTCATGGTTTTCCATTACTGCCGCTCTTATCTCTGGAGAAGTAAAGTTTAGCCCGACTTTCAGATCCAGTGTGCTATGATTAATAATGACGAGCATGGTGCAAAGACCAGAGTCATAGCACTATATATATATATACTGTATATGTATGTAGCCTATATTTAGCTCCGTCGGCATAAGTCTGGCGGGGATCATGTGTTGCGTGCATGTATCTGTCTGTCTGTCCAGGGCTAATGTCGCATACTGCTGGACCCATCAGCCATATATTTGTTGTGCTCCTTTATGACTGTATGTTCAAGGACCTTTAGTGGTTGCTGTGATTCAGACTCCTTGGAGAAAAAAACAAAACAAAATTTTGACTGATCATTGACTGCTGACTCATCATTCTTCTTTTCAGTAGAAAAAGGCTTGGCTAAAAACAGGCCTTACCCAGTCTGTTGCCCGACACATTTTGGCCTTAGTCGTGGCTCAAAAACTGACATCCATAAAAAAGTTTGGTCTCACTTTGAACCTTAAAATCTGCAGATCAATTCCAAAACCAATATGTTATGATCCGCTAAAGTAAGGCCCGATACAAGATGAATAAATCCCTGTTTTTGTTATCTTCACCGCCATCTTGACTGTAACCGAGACTGAATATAATAAGTGAACGTAGTCAACGTGACGTCACCAATTTGTTTGTCACCATCTTGGTTTTTGTCCGTCACCATCTTGTTATTTTGCAACCAGAAGTGACACGAGAGGATGGAGCTTAGGAAAAGCGAACACCAAATAAGACATTTTTAAGCGACCAAAAACTGTTACAATCAACTTTCAGGAACTGAAATCACACTGTGAAATGGTTAAAGTTGTAAGACATGGACAACTCCCAGATCGTACAATGCTGTGCTAGACACCTGTCAATCACAAGCACAAGGTAGCCACGCCCTAGGGAGAGGGAGACACAACTGACGGTGGAAGTTCACTTTTCTAGTTTGTACAAAAAAAATAAAATATATATATATATATATATATATATATATATATATATCATACACAGTCGATGCCATGACTGGTTTGGTTTTGGTCGCTTGTTCCCTAAACCCTCACAGCAGTGAGGAGGTCAGAGGTCATGGACCAGGAGTCAGTGGACAGCTGAAGGGAGATCAAAGAGGACATTCTTATTTGACACCAGAGACCATCTTTTAGAGGACCATTTCCCCCACATTTGGTCATGTGACGACAGCTTCACACATCTCCACGACAACTCCACTGATGAAGACCATGGCGTGCAGTTGAAAGCTCTGCAGAACTAGTAAGCAGACCTTAAGTCAACAGTATTTTTTGTCATATATCAAAGTTAATAGATTAACTTTTTTTCATAAAATAAAAGAGTAAATGAGTTAATAATCAACTGACCCTGGAGTTTAGACTTTAATGTTAACCTAATTGTTGGTTATTAACTTATCGAAGGTCTAATGTTGATTAGTGTTAGAATAATAATGGATGAAGGCGTATTCTTGTTTTACTCCATTACAACACTGGAAAAACCCTGCAGCTGCCAATGGGAACTACAGAGCATGTTGAGGCTCCATACTTTGCACAGGTCATAAAGAAATTATGTATTAATAAAAGTTCCCTTTAGCAAAGTTCATCAGACACAGCGTTTACCCAAATGACTGCCAAATATAGCTCTAGGGCGGTGTGACGGTTGACGTTTATGAGGTTTTATAGGAGAAGCAGAAACCTTGTGGTGTCTCTGAGGCCATTGCCGCTTTATGGCGATGTTATATAAATCTTCCTGTTTGTGCCTGGTAGTGCCACTCTGATGGCATTCTGACACACTCCCCACACACTTGGCACCACTACAGCATCATACTCACACTGGTGACAGGGCAGTGTGTCATGATTTGCATTTAAGAAGGAAAACAGGACAATTCAAAGGGAGATCCCTCTCTTTTGAAATGAGCACCGGAAATACAGAGTTCAACAATGGGACTGCAGCGGTCCAGTGATTTAATGAGGGCCCTATTATAAGGACACAGAAAGAAGTCTTTAATAAATATCTTACAATCTTACCAATAGTCCAGCTGTTTCAAATGCGCTGAATAGATGTTGACTATTCCTTATATTTTTGGGTTCATTGTGTTGATTGATTGATTGGTTGGTTGATTGATAAAGGGGACAGAATAGGGTAAAGATTTGAACTTATCGATATCAACATGAAACTTCCCCAGTTCTTTACTTTTATTAAGGCGAAAATATTTTGGGGTATATAGATTTTTCTAAAATGTTATGTTTAAATCTGCAAATGAGGCGTTATTGAATGCTAACTTTTGGTGAATTTAGGAGAAATGCGTTTTCTTTCTACTGTGTTTACATATGTCATGGAAGCAAAATAGACCAAAATCTCCAAATTGACCAATGCATTAATAAACATATGCTTCTGCCTGCAGTGTCTCCTCAAGCTGTGAAAGTGTAGCGTGAGAGAAAGCAATGGCCCTGTGACTCAACCCGCTGATCAGCAGTACAAAGGTAGGTGAGCTGTGTGTGTGTGTGTGTGTGTGTGTGTGTGTGTGTGTGTGTGTGTGTGTGTGTGTGTGTGATGAAGTCTTTCAACATTCTAATGGCAGCATGTGTGTAAGGCCCCTCTCCCACTGGACAGCAAACCCACTAACATCTGGCTTTTGTCTTCAGTGGGAAAGGTTAACATCATCACAGGTATTTATGAGCTCCAGCTCAGATTGGCAGCGTTAGAAACATGATGGGAGTGTGTTCACTAGGTGACACACGTTGAAGTGAATACAAACAGGGATTTTATCAAATTCTTATAAATGATTAGCATACAATTAATACGCTCTTCTCAAAGCCACAACACTCCATTTAAACAATCAAAAACTCTGGTTTGGTTGAAATAAAACCTTAATTAACAGAGTCAGATGTGAAAAGAAACCGCAGTTATATGCGCTCCCTGAAGCCCTCAGACTCCATTGATAGAAACATTTGACCTCGCTGATCGTCGTAAAACACACTTCATTCAAACAAATCAAGATTTTTATTTCTACTAAAAACACTTTTAATTCTTTAAAAAAAAATCTTTAAACTAAATTAATATTGCTTATTTTTGGCATTTTTTCCCCACGTTTATTTAACATGCATATACATGCACATTTTGGTGGTATAATCACATTATGAGGGCTGCGTCTAATGGAGCGTACTCATGGTTTATCCTTAACCATATATTATCATACTTAGTGTTATAAATTCGATTAGATTACATCCAATTTTATTGATTTATAGGTACGATTTTATCACAACGGATACATAACCATAAAATGTATTTAACTTTAGCAGAAATACTTATTACTGTTTATATTTCTACTGTTTATATTTTTTATTATTCTCCTGTTGTATTCTTTGATCAGTCTCCGGTACAAGAATTTCTTTCAGGATTAATACAATTTCTATTTTATTTAACTTATCTTATAATATCTTATCTTATGTGTAGGAGAAATTATGTCTGGCCACAAGTTTTGGAGCCATTTCCCTATACCATGTTCTACATATTTAAAAAAAAAAAAGGAGCGGAGCGTTAACAGTGCGTCATCTCTTTTTGTTGGGGAGATTCTCCTGAGACAAATGCTCGCAGTGCTGCTCTCTGAAGTTAATAATTATATTATCTGTCAAGTGTTATCTTGACTTGATACAACAGTCAGTTATGGTAGTTATCGGAGCGCCTGGCCAGCTCACAGGCCTTTCTCACGTATGTGAAACACCACAGATCTATCTGATCATTTCATCATCATCTGAATAGTAATATGGCTCACATTGTACAAACATGCACTACAGCTTATTTGTCTTGTCGGCAAATATGAGTGCTTCAAATCACAGCGAATATCCGTCGTCCTTGTGTTGAACTAGAATATCCCTTGACTCTGTTTCTAAGAGTCAAACAAACAAATAAAGCTATGAAGACTTGTTCAAATAAGTGAAAAATACTTTATAATAAAAAACAAAGAGGGTGTATAAAATGACATCTCTCTCATACATAGTCTGTATTTATTTGTTTTGTTTGTTGTTTGTCTCATGTATTAGCACAAGGTGGTCAAATGAACCCTTTTTCAAAGTGCTCAAATTAAATATAGATTTCTCTGTACAGTGTATTGTAATATTTTTTTAAATATCACCAATAGATTAAAAACGAAGGTTCATTAGTTCCTGAGGACTCTGAAAGGGAGTCCATGTCCCGGTATGATGACATCAGCAGTGCGGAGCGCCTCCTGGCGGCTCACCTCCTGCACTGCAGTGTCCATACTCAGGTCCCGCCAGCTGTCCTCGTCTGAGCAGCACTCAAATAAGTCCCCGGCAACGAGCACTGTGCCCACTGAGGTTCCGGTCACCTGGACGCTGACGTCTTGTCCCGTGTGGCCCGGACTGGGGACGACGGACACCTGTGGGAGGGAGGAGACACTGTCAGAGCCTGAGGGGTAACCTGAAGGACATCACACTGTCACATTTAAATAGAAGAACAATGGCACATTAATCATCAAAGAACTGTTCCAGCACCATTTGCACTCTGCCCTTACTGTCTTCAAATGTCATTGTTGGTTTTATGTACACACTATTTAGAGCACATAGTAGTATATATGTATTTGTTTGACTTTTTTTTACGTTGTTGTCCATTTTTTAGGTTTATGTTTATTTCGTTGTATGTACATTTAGAGCATTAAATCCATACACTTGAATACTCAAAGCTGATTCTGGATATCTTCCATGTAGTGTTAATTTTGTTAGCTATTTTTAGATTTAATCTCAGTCTTAGTCCTTCTGAGAGAGAGAGAGAGAGAGAGAGAGAGAGAGAGAGAGAGAGAGAGAGAGAGAGAGAGAGAGAGAGAGATTAATTCAGTCTCTTCCTTTTTTTGGACATTTTATTTTGGAAAAAAGTCTGGGCATTTTAGTCTAGTTTTATTCAAAACCAGTCGTCCACATGATAAATATTTAAGTCAATGAAATTGTTAAAGACAAGAACTCTCTAAAGTTTATTTATTTTATTGATAGCTTTAAGTTAATTTGAGATAGCCCTGCTGTTGTGTTTGATTCATTCTGGTCATTTTAATTCAGTTATATTTATTTTTTATTCGAAACATCTCTGTATTTGATGGATTATGATCCTGCTCAACTTGAGCCAAAAGTATATCTGCAATATGATCATTTAAAGAGGCCTTGATGTTTGTACTTATTTTCTCCTAAAAAACAAAAAGACATGATATGTTATTTCCGGTTTGTCCCCACACATTATTTGTCTTTATCCGTGTACTTTCTGTGTTAGTAGTAGCAGAGAATGTCTAATATGAGGAGAACTGGCACTCGCGGGTTAGTTCCGGGTTTCCGGACTGGTTGCAGTAATAATCTTTGACCATGCGGGGCGCTCGTAGGCGAGTCCAGAATGAATGGGAGCCAACGGGTTTTATCCTCAGAATCCACTTTTCTCACGATGTAATTTTTTGTCAAGTAATTTGAAAGTTGCTATCAAAGGGTGGGGCTAAAATAATAAACTCAGCTGAATATTGCATTTTTTAAGGTCACGTATCTGTTCTAAAAAGGTGTTCAAAAAATGCGATGACGTCACACTGTCAGAGGTACTGCTTTACGGCAGTTTCTGAATCACTTCGGCACTTCCTTTTATTAACATATAATAGTATAATATATATATATATATAATATAAATACAGTACGCAAAAATAACTTCGACGGAAAGTCCTCCTTAAGATAATGTTTCCGATGCGCTTCAGCTTCAGATGCCGTCAAGAGGGGTCTCTGGTCGTAATCAGTCGCAAGTCCGTCCCTGACCAATCAGCATTCATTAGCAGAATGCTAGCGTATACGGCCAACAACGGCCCAAACTGTAAGAAATCGAAAGGACATAAGTACTCACTCATTTGACTTTTGAACCATAATCTATATTGAACTTGCGGAATCTACAATAAAATTTGCGATATTTCAACGACAAGCAGGTGAAAGAGGCATAATTAGCCGTTTAGCCCGATAGACTCCCATTCAATCTGGACTCGCCCGCGATCACCCCCAGTGGATGTCTCATGGAACTACAACCAAAATCGGTACAATGGGGCGTATAGGGAGTGCCCAGGCTCTTCGTAGACGGGCTCTGGTTTTATGTACACACTATTTAGAGCACATAGTAGTATATATGTATTTGTTTGACTTTTTTTTACGTTGTTGTCCATTTTTTAGGTTTATGTTTATTTCGTTGTATGTACATTTAGAGCATTAAATCCATACACTTGAATACTCAAAGCTGATTCTGGATATCTTCCATGTAGTGTTAATTTTGTTAGCTATTTTTAGATTTAATCTCAGTCTTAGAGAGAGAGAGAGAGAGAGAGAGAGAGAGAGAGAGAGAGAGAGAGAGAGAGAGAGAGAGAGAGAGAGAGAGTTTAATTCAGTCTCTTCCTTTTTTTGGACATTTTATTTTGGAAAAAAGTCTGGGCATTTTAGTCTAGTTTTATTCAAAACCAGTCGTCCACATGATAAATATTTAAGTCAATGAAATTGTTAAAGACAAGAACTCTCTAAAGTTTATTTATTTTATTAATAGCTTTAAGTTAATTTGAGATAGCCCTGCTGTTGTGTTTGATTCATTCTGGTCATTTTAATTCAGTTATATTTATTTTTTATTCGAAACATCTCTGTATTTGATGGATTATGATCCTGCTCAACTTGAGCCAAAAGTATATCTGCAATATGATCATTTAAAGAGGCCTTGATGTTTGTACTTATTTTCTCCTAAAAAAAAACAAAAAGACATGATAAATATGTCATTAATGTTATTTGTCTTTATCCGTGTACTTTCTGTGGTTAGTAGTAGTTCGCTAACACGGTGACTTTAAACCACATCCATCTTTAAAACCCCAGAGATACGTACGTGCTCGTCTATACAGTGCGCCTGTCCCTCTGCCAGCTTGTTGGGACTGTACGTGTCCCCTTCACTGATATCAAATCCTACAATCATCACCGCTGATGGGAAAAGACTCAGGTTTCCTACGTGGTCCGAGTGACCATGAGTCCCCACCACCATGTCAATGTCCCCCGGTTCCAGTCCCCTCTCTTTCAGGGTCGTTAGGAGGAAGTCCCGGTCCCACGGCCCGCCGGTATCCACCAGGATAGTCCTGGGTCCCGTTATGAGCGTGATGGTCCCGCTAGCTCTGAACGTCCCGCCGGTCTGAGGGAGACAGTATCCGGCTTTGAGGACGGACACGGAGTACGGCTGACCGGGGAAGTCCGACTTGGACTCTGAGAGAGGGACTGTTTGAAACTCACCACAAACCACTTCACTCTCTGTCCACATTGTGTTAGCCGCAGACTGTACGTTACAGCATCGTTCCTCTTCTTCTTCTTCTTTTAACGGCAGCTTTCTTCCTTAGCGTTGCACTACTGCCATCTTCTGGAGACTCCTACCGCGTCCGGACTGCTATATTTTCCTCATCAGACCTGCTTTTCTTAAGAAGCTGACCAAGCATATTCTGCCTGGCCCACTTCCACCACACTCCAGAATGTTCTTTACTCCTGCTCCTGTCATTCTCCATCTGTTCATTCCTTCCAACATGTCCTTTCTCTGTGATTCATATCTCCTCATCTAACCAGCGTGTACTGTTCAGATTGCTGTGCCCTATTCTTAACCTAGTTATGACCGTCTCCTGTTTTCTATTTCCTCCCCTACTTCTGACAGTACCGACTCTGTTCTGAATTGAGTGTAAATGTCTTCCTCTTGTCTCCTGATCCCAGTGCTGTTGCCACTCTTTATTGCTTTCCTTCCGTACAATGCCCTTTCCTTCTTATTTTGAAAGATTAATATGTGTATCTATGATCCCTTTTTTAACAGCTTCTTTGGCTAATTTGTCCACTCTTTCATTTCCCAGAATGCCTGTATGAGCAGGAACCCAGATTAATGCAACCTCAGCACCTTGTTTCCTTATTCTTGCATGACTTGAAATTATTTCAAAAATTAAATCCTGGCGATTGCTTACTGTACCTGGCATGAGACTGTACAGAGCAGAGATTGAATCACTACAGATTCACACTTCATTTGGTTTGTTTTGTTCTCCCCATTCTAAAGCCACCAGGATGGCATACAGCTCAACAGTAAATACACTAAGGCAGTTTGAGGTCCGTCTGTGTTCCTCACCTCTATAGCTAGGAATAGCTACTGCAGAACCTGTGTGGCCTGTTATTGGATCCTTTGATCCATCTGTATAAACCTGCACATTGTCGATGGGTTAAATGCAGAGAAATAATTTCCCCATTGTGGGACTAATAAAGGCTTAATTATTATTATTATTATTATTATATTCCACATACCCATAAAACTCACTCACCAGATCTGCACTTTTATTGTTTTCCTTAATTTGAAGTAGTTTCAAATCTACCACCAGAGTTCCTAGTGTCCACACAGGAGTTAAAGGCCATAATACTGTTGAGCAAAACTCCTTTCCATACACTCCCAGGTCTCTTGCTGCTGCATCTCCTGTCCATCCAAACTTAGTTTTTGTGCTCTCTCCCTTTCCAAGCTAGCCTGTAGTAATCTCTGGGTCGGATGACTATCTCCATGTCCCCTCAGACTTATCCAGTAGTTTACCAACAACTGTTTTCGACGAGGACACACAGTGGCATTTCTCCTGCCTCAACTTGCAGTGTACACACTGGTGGTGTTCTTACTGCTCCCAAACACACTCTCAAAGCCCGAGCCTGAATTGCATCCAGTCCTGCAAGCACAGATTTAGCTGCTGATCCATACGACACACTCCCATAATCTAGCTGATCCCCATCCCACTCCTGCAAGACATCTCATAACAGTTATCACTTTTTTACATTTACATTTACATATCATTTTAGATTATTGCCTTCCCTGAGCTTCCTTCTCGTGAAGAGCATAACTTTTGTCTTCTCCACTGAGAATTTAAATCCCCATTTCGTCCCCCACATTTCAACTTGATGAATCCCATTTTGTATTTTCTTGACTACATGTTCCACATTTCTCCCTCTTTTCCACAGAGCCCCGTCATCCACAAACAGTGATCTACCCTTATCCATTGGCATGATTTCAAATATATAATTTATCATGACAGAGAATAAAGTGGGACTTAAAACATTCCCCTGAGGTGTTCCATACTGTATGACGTGTTTGTTTGACAGTTCTGAGCCTATTTGGACCTGGATGGATCTTCAGCTTAGAAAGTCCAAAAATGCAATTGAAAATGTTCCCTTTGACTCTCATAATGCGTATGACATTACATGTCCTCAGTACTCCTGCCCTCTGGTGGTTTTGCAGGTTGTGTGTCCTCCCAGAGCTGACCTGCATGTGTCAGCACCTGCAAACAATCAAGCCTTTGCCAGATTGTCTTGTGTTCACACCAAGCTCTCTAACATTATTTCCAAACCAACCATTTTTCATTTATCATTTTTGCCATTAAAACCACCTAAGAGACATTTTCTGTGTCCGCTTCTGAGTCCTTCCAAGGTTGCCTGACAAAATCCTCTTTGGTATGTAGCCGCCATACGTCTGCTCTCCAAGAAATACACTCGCCTTTCATTGCCATCCGTTCCATCAATTTACAGATATGATTACAATAATTATTGCTTCCTTCCAACTCTCTGGGACTCTTCCTTCCTCCCACACTTTATTAAATAACACAAGCAACTTCTTCAGTCCCACCATACTTAAATGTTTCAACATGATGTAGCATATCTCATCTTTTTCTGGTGCAGTCTTCCCAGTTTTACCAGTGCCTTACTTAATTCTCCCTTGCTAAATGGTACATTTTGTTCATCCTCTGTGCTTTCCTTCCTCCTCAGTGCCTCCAAGTTTTCAGATTTCGCTTTTTTTTTGCCTCTTTTTCCCTCCGCAGACTACTACTTCTTCTTCTTCTTCTTCTTCTTCTTCTTCTTCTTCTTCTTCTTCTTCTTCTTCTTCTTCTTCTTCTTCTTCTTCCACAGTTTTTATTTTAATGGCGGTTAGCAGCCGTTACATTTAAGGTGCATACCGCCACCTTCTGTACGTGATATATTTTTTGTGTTATTTGTTCTATATAGTAAGTTAAATAAAGTAAAAATGTGATGTTAGTCTGGATAATTAAAGAAAACAAACAACTCTGAGTAAAAAAACAACAACATTCCACCAATACTTTCTGTGCGTCCTGCACCCCATTCATGGTTATCTCTCTCTACATTTTTTTTCTAGCATTTTTATTGGAAAGTGTTCATTTCCCATACTTGCATCATCCTTAACATTCCACTCACCTGAACTTGCCAAAGTATGAGAGATTAAAGTAAGATCTATATACAATCCCTCTACCAGGACAACCAGACATGCAGACATAACTAAATATAACAAGTTGTAGAGGCAGTTATACAAAACCAGAATATCTAATTAATAATGAAGTGTTCACTTGTCTAAGCCACAAAAATATTCATAGCAGCAGTAAAAGTTTCAAAACAATATTAAATATTTATTTGGTGTGTTAGTTGATCTTAAACCATGTTGTGTTTCCAGAAAGTAGTAAAACATTCATAAAGACACCATCCTGATGGAATAAACGTGACACATTTGCGTGTGCATGTAATCCAATCACTCCCCAAGAGCACTTACAAACGCCATTCAGAGTCTATGAATGTATGTGATGAAGGTAAGTCTATGTATATATATATAATTGATAAGATGATGAGAAGGGTCTTTACTTAAAACAAATGGATCATGATTCAATTCTTTTAAATATATTTTAAAGATCTATAGTCTGACATTCCATTGAAATCTGTATTTTACCATCATCTAACATCTCAGTGTTAAAGCAGACTTTTAAAAACTTTTATCTATACATCCATGACTTCTAGCTTAATCCACACTGACTCCTCAGCAAATATATGACCTGTTTACCACAAATGAGTCTGTTTCCTTGTTCCCAGAACTCCTGTAAAACCGGATTAATCATTCACTGATTTCTGCTGACCTCTGGTGAACTCTTGAGACTGTAATGGCGCTTGATTCCACTGCTCAATGTAATTATAGAGCTTTTCTAGTGAAGCTTTCCGTAAAGTGCACCACCATAACCCAGCAAAATACCAAAATCCATGTTACATTGTTTATTGTCTTGAAGGTGTTCCAGACACCCGATACGTAGCCCTTCATCAGGTTATTTTTGAAAAATAACCTGATGAAGGTCTACGTACCGAAACGTCGTGACTAAAATACATTTATACGCAAGTGAAGAAGACAGTGTGCAGGAGTTTTTTGTTCTATATAACTATTCATCAAAAAAGAAATCTAAAGATCCTCATACCCTCTTCCTTGTATCTTTCAAGGATTCTTTTTTCACCAGATCTGTATACCCAGACTCATGCCCACTGTTTAATTAATTTAAAGAATTGCTTCCTCAGTGAATAATACCATTGAGTATTATTTTCAAGAGGGTATTTGTTAATATCTGCTTGCAACAATACATCATTATTATTAGTGATGATACAGTATGACGATTGAGAGACTGAACTCCATACAAACTCTAGGAGATCTGCAGACGGCTTGGAAATACACATAATAATTAATGGGATTGTCCTCTTTTGCAGTCCTATCTCATAAGACATAAGAGGATATTGGTGGGTCACAACTGTGTTTTTAACACAAACAATAATCTAAATTTAAGCAGGTGGCTGGTTTTACCAAAACATAAAAATTGTCAATAAAGAAAGAGAAAAACAGAGATGGAAAATCAAAATGAAAAGCTTCAGCAGTGGGCAGAACCTCATCATGAGATAAGGTTGTATGGCATGAGATTGTGCAGGCATGTCCAATAAACTGTTGACTTTGTACGGCGCCAGTCAGATACAATATTGGCCACACAGCAAGGGTTTTAGAATATCTGACTGTAGGCACCAAACAACATCTGTGATTTCATTTAATTGTATTCTTTAAAAGTGAGGGATTGTTGCTCTTTCAAAGCCTTGTCTGCTTGTCCAGAAACATCTTCCTGGTTTCTTGTGTAACTGTAGAATATAAATGACTCATTGGGTCCAAACTTCTCTATATATATATATCCAGCCCTATTTACATTACATTACATTACATTACATTACAGTCAAAAATTACATAAAAATACTGTCGAGAAATAACTGCTTAACGTCTGTAGTTCTTTGTTTCTACACATTCATATTGTAGGAGAGGGTGGACAGTTTACTGTAGGCATTAAGCTCTTAAAGTATTTATTTGTTTAAACATTGATCTCCCATATAATAAAATAAGGCCAAAGTACAAGTCCAGACACAGATGAGGTGATCAGATTACAGTTTCACAGGTAAACAAGAGACACATCTCGGGCAGTGAGTAAGTCATTTTGATCATCACATCACATTTCACTGTATTTAAGGTTTATAGAAAGCTCTTGATACATAAATTAGGAATGACTGATTTGACTTTTTTCATTCTTTTGTTGTGTAGCACACAGTCCTTTATTGAATGATCCTCATCATCATGATAGCTGCAGTGTTTGGAAGCAGTTAGATTCATATTCAAGTCCAAAATGATTTTTTTTAAATGAGATTTGCTTCATACCTTCATGAATTTGTTAGCTGGTTGATGAAAGTGTAACTGAGAGATCATTTTTAAATGAGCGTGATTGCTTTGCTGGTATTCTAGGCGTTGGTACGAGCTGTTTTATCACACTGGTTTATGATGATAGTGTGCAATGCAAACTGTATTGTGTTTTAAAACTACCTGCGTTAGTGTGGACTTGGCCAAAGGGGACTCCTGTAGGAATGTATCTTATGATACCCCAACAGACTAAAAGCAAACTGAATATGATGGAGAATTTTTACATGTTGGCACTGTGGATCAATCAAACAGTATGATTATGATTGTGTTCAGGGGTGGACAAAAATGTTTTGTTAACGGGACACATCTCACCCATCCACCTCCGAACCCTTAAAGGTGCAATGTGTAAGATGTGGCCAGGACTTTTGTTCAAAACATTAAAAAAATAATAATTATCCACAGAATGTGAAGAGGTTACTGTGTAGACGTTGTGTCAGAGATGTTTTTGTACTGTGTTGTAGAGATCTACTAAAATGAGCATGCTAGCCGCGGCTCATCCTGTCTTGACATGAGAGGACAAAAGAAGTAGAAATGCCTTGAGGGCTTGTCAATAATCATCCACAGTCTGGGTACTTTAGCGGGAGGAGGGCGGGAGCAGCAGAATGCTCTCCTCCTGGCAAAGTAGTCTCCTAGTGCCAAAGGGGATAAAAATATGGGTCATTTTCTGACTTAGTAGTTGGCTTTTGTTTTATTTCTGTAACTGATGACTGCACTTTTAGATTGTATGGACCCAGTAGAGGAGAAATGCTGCCCCCTACTTGTTTGGAGCATATGGCTACATTTCACACATTGCACATTTAAGGTCTAGGCATGTTTAAAAAAGAACACTTTCACAAGTCTGAGCGGTCGGAAGCTTGATGCTAAAATCCTGTTAGTATTGGCATAGCGGAGCTCAGTTTGATACATGCTGTCCTCAAAGACATTCATTGTGTTGTATGTGGATGAAAAGTGAACAATTTCCAATTCAAACATCAGAAGGGATGAGGGTTTTTGACGCTGTTCAACAAGCACTCCCTTTGAAGTATAATTGATTCACCTTTACTTCCTGCCGTGCTACATATATGACACGATATTTCCCGCAGTGGTACTGATCGTGGTATAATTACATCCAATATGGAAGACATCCCTGGAGATTCTGGCAAAAAATAAATCTGTTCAGACTTTCATGTTCCCAAGAATTTGTTCTGACTCTTCACCTACAGTAGCTCCAGCAGCAAGTCGGAATCTGACATCACCCCAATGAAATATCTCAACTTCTGAGTTGATTTGTGCAAACTCTTGGTACAAACATGCATGTTCCCAAAAGGAAGACTTATCAACGATAACTGTGAAACATTTATTACAATGCATCTGTGTAATGTTGTCACATGTCTTTAGCTGCTGCTGACTCTGGATGGAGGATGGCAGCCAGTACTCCACCCCCCGCAGAGACCCAGGATAAGCCCCCACTCACCAGGAAGCAGGTATTGTGTGATGGGCAGCTCACTACACGGATAATGCAACATTGCTACAAACTACAGCTTTATGACTCAACACCTCTGTTGAGAGTCTAAAGAAAAATATGGATTGAAGATGTGTATTAATCAAACATTGTGTTCTTCTCTGTAGTGTAAAGCCCTGGAGAAAAGCTGTATATCCAGCTCGGCACCGTGGAATAAACCCAGCCTCAGTGAATTCCAGGTGAGCTAAACATCATATAACATGATGACATGAGGGTTCGGTGGATACATAAAAGCATCACAATTGTCACTGAACATTTGTCGTATTGCTTCTGCTCCCACAGATGATGGATTTTGAAGATTCATTGAGCAGCTGTCCGAGTCGGAGCGGTCCATCTGCAATGAAGGTAAGTAACGGTTGGTTAATGTACGGGAAAAGATGGAAAGAAACAAAGAAAGATACTGGATGGGCCTTCAGGATAACCTTTTTTTCTTTTTAGCCTAATCTAAAGTCAATGCAGAGTCTGCAAGAGTGCAAACAGCTTCTTCATGAACTGGCAGACAAGGTCAACAACATCAGCCGGGTACGCAACACATCCCACCGCACTCCTATTCATAGCTATTACGGGACTATTTCCTTGTACTATGATGTTAGCCCATTGTACGTAACTTCATATTCCTGAAGTAAGACTGCACTAAAGTTAATGTGGAAGATGTGCATATGTGAACAAATGCTTCTAATTTATATGGTCCAAATTTACAGTGATGCTTACACAATTTCACAACACAAACATTTAGATTAAGATGATATATTTAACATTCATTTCCCTCTTTGCTTGATTTAGGGGAAGCGTGGCATGAAGAAGGCTGCACCAGAAGGGAGAACCAAAGAACCAGGCAGCCTAGAGACCAGCAGGAGTCTGATCCTCCAGTGGGCCGAGGAGCTGGAGCTAAACATGGTTATTAAACACTTTCAGTTGTAGTAGACTAATTGGACTTCCTCTTACCCGTACCTACTTTTTTCACATTGAGCATTTCACATCATGTATTGTGTGTATCCTTGAGGCTTATTGAGCACATTTCCTGTTTTCTTCAAATGTTTGCTTGAGGTCTTTTGTTGTCCCACGCACATTCATTATACTGCTTCCAAATGACCTCTCTGTTATTTCCCAAACTTGTTACATTAGCTCTAAACACGCCTAAACAATACAAAGTAGTTTCTGCCCGACTAGTGGGCAGAAACTAAACCCTGCAGAGTAAATCCTGAGGCCTCTTTCTTCTTGTGGCCATCAGTCATTGTTATACATTCATTCTACCCACAGGCAACAAAAGAAACCAAGCCAACAGATGAAAAGACAGGAAGAAGAGACAATGATGGAGGAAAGAAAGAGAAAACAGAGATGGAAAATCAAAATGAAAAGCTTCAGCAGTGGGCAGTGGAGCTGAGGAACATCACAGAGGTGTGTGTGTGTGTGTGTGTGTGTGTGTGTGTGTGTGTGTGTGTGTGTGTGTGTGTGTGTGTGTGTGTGTGTGTGTGTGTGTGTGTGTGTGTGTGTGTGTGTGTGTGTGTGTGTGTGTGTGTGTGAGAGAGAGAGAGAGAGAGAGAGAGGGATACACATAGAAACAAAAATATATCAAAGCCAAAGAGTCCTGAAAATGCTATGTGTGTGTGTGTGGGGGTGTGTGTGTTTGTGTGTGTGCTAACAGGCTAACGGCGTGTCTGATGAGGAGCTGAAGAAGCTGCTGTATCCCAGAGGACCGAAGGAGTCGAGGATAGCCGCCATTCTTCCGCTGCTGGAGTTTGTGGCTTGGTCCCTGTTATCAGAGGACACTGAGGTGTGTGTGTGTGTGTGTAGTACATATGTTGTGGGGACATATGTCTGTTCATACAGTCATGTGGTGGGGGCTCGCCTCACTTTTGGGGAGTTGGACTTAGGTTTACTTGTTTAGGTTAAGGCAACAAAAGGATTTGGTTAAAATAGGAACATTTGTTACGTAACTGACTATTAGACAATGTAGACTTCAAACCGAACAGCGGTCTCTCGAAATGTCCAAGTTTTAAGTCTTCTTCAATACAGCATGATGCTCATTTTGTAAATGATGGTCCTATTTAGAGTCAATAAAACATAATGCCATAAAGCAGATGATTGTGACTCTACAGGAGGCTGTGTCAAAGCTGTGGCTGCCGACCAAACAAAAGGCCTGGAGGACAGGAACCGGAAGCCCCAGATACATCCCTAACTCAGGTGACTTAGCTGCTTTGAAATATCTTCGATAATAGGACTGAGTTCCTCTTTGTTCAGTCTTTATTTTTACTGCAATTATAATGTATGACCACAAAATATCTTGTCATCAGCTATGTGACCAGGAATCCTTTGAGATTGCTGTTCGGTGTGAATGAATGAATGAATGAATGAATGAATGAATGAATGAATGAAACACAGCTTGATGTACTGTGGGGGTCACATCAGCTCGGCCCAGAGGCCTTTTGGGACAGTGGGAGTAGGTGTCTGAATAGGATGGGATGGGATATAGAAGATCACCCTGATATAAATATCATATTTCTGCTTTTAAATCCAAACACATATTGTAATTTATGTCATGATCATAGGAACAATAATGATAATATATTGTATTGTCTTCCAGTGTGGCAGTGGATTCGGAGTGCCTCAGGTAATCTTTATTTTAAAACTTAAGACTGGTCTACACAACAGAAAATAATCAAATTGAATAGTGCTTCCTGCTTCCAGCGCTGTCACCACTAACAGTTTTATTTGAATCATAGTGTCTGTCCATTTGGACGTCAGCACCATCACTTCCTGGCTGGCTGTGTCCTCAGACCGCCTGCAGGTCCAGGAGGCGGCAGCGTGCTCCCCTGCCTCCTTGAACACAAGCCAGCGTTCGGCTGAGTGGCCCTACGTGCTGGGTGACACCATCATCACCGCGGGGAGACACTACTGGGAGGTGGAGGTGTCCCCTAGCGGCGGCTGGAGAATAGGTGTGATGTCAGAGTCGGCTCCCAGGAAGCAGAGGTCCCCCATTTCCCCAGGGAGAGGGTACTGGACCCTGTGGAAGAGCTCCTCCTCTTTGTGGGCCTGCACCGAGGAGCCCACCAAACTGCAGAGAGCGGCCGTGCCCCGACTGATCGGGGTGTATGTGGACGTGGGGGAGGGTCAGGTGTCTTTTTATGATGTCGATCGAAGGGTTCACATTTTTACTTTCTCCGATACCTTCAGACGCAGTCTCGTCCCCGTGTTTGGCTACTTGCACAAAAAAACGGTCCTTAAAATCATACCAGCAGAGATGTCAGTCAATGCCAGAAACATGTAGGATGTAGATACGGACATCGGTGATGAAGATAACATGTTCTCTTTAATTAGCCTCCTTTAAGATTCTTTGGCACAAATGACTAGATCAGAAAAGTTGATCGTAGAATAAGAGTATGGATCATCTCACTACTTACTTATCTCACCTGCGAATGTCTGCACTTTGTTAAATTAAATCAAATAAATTAGATAATATACGGTTTTATCCAGTTTGTTTAACAGAAACACCTTCACACATTCCACAAATTCTCAAAGGCAAATACATTTTTTATTTGTTCTAATACATACACTTATTCCATAATAATCCAAGGCATTATCTGGGGTCATGGAGGCCTTGAGCCTCGCCTGACTAACACCCTGGACAGGTCACCATTGTATCACAGGGCTGACATACAATGTCCAAGTTTTGTTAATGTTCTATCATTTTCAGTGTAATGGGATTTTTTTTCAAAATAAAAATAAGAATAATAACACTATTTACTAGTTAACACTGTCGGAAGTTACTAGTTGCATGTTATGGAGTCGCAAAATCGAATTAGAAAATGAATGTCAGTGATGGTTATTGAGAAAAAATCTGTAATTAAATTACAGTTACTAATTAAAATGTTTTATTGAATACGTTTTAATAAAAGTTTGACAGTAACTAGTGTCGAGTGCTTTTTTGAGGTTTACACTGCCCGGTTTATGTTGATGATTTTAGGACTTCTCAGCTTTATTGGCCAGTTTCAAATGTTTTTAAGAAAAGTAATCAAAAAGTTATCAAATGCAGTAAGTTATATCACTTTGATAAAGTAATAAAAAATCGTTACATTACTCGTTACATTGTAACAGGGTTACTAGTAATGTGTAACCACTAATAGTTGTGCTCAGCCTGTATATTCATACACCGTTCCTTACAAACTCTGACAGGATGACAGGGAGGGAGTCAGATGTTGACAGCAACAGCATGGAGTGTAGTGAGGAAGAGGGAAACCGTAGTGACGGGAGGAGGGAGAGTGAGTGGGAGGATGTGGTGAGAGGGAATCGATCCATGAAGGCAGCTAGCCGTAAGAGAAAGAAAACTAATGCAGCTAGCTCAGGTGGAACGGAGAGTGATGGGAAAGAGGGGGAGGAGAAGGACCCGAAAGCTGGGTTGCTTAATGTTGTGGTACGATTTGAAGGAGAGGGGGGAGTAAAGAAAGTCTAAAGTGGTAAGAGTGGGGGAGAAGAAGGTTGGTGGTTGCAAGGTGGTGATTACCAGATTGTTGGTATGAAGGAACTGGTGGAGAACTTGAGGGTGCGGAATGAATCAGCCAAGGGTGCTAAAAAAATGAGTTATACTATGGATTCATGAGATACAATGTGAGAGAGTACATACCAAAGCCTATACGGTGCTTTAACTCTTAGGAATTTGTGGCTATATATACTATGTATATATATATATATATATATATATATATATATATAGGCTAGATAGATATAGGCTAGATAGATATTAGATTATGGGAGTGTGTCGTATGGATCAGCAGCTAAATCTGTGGTTTCAGGACTGGATGCAATTCAGGCTCGGGCTTTGAGAGTGTGTTTAGGAGCAGTGAGAACATCACCAGTGTGTACACTGCAAGTTGAGGGAGGAGAAATGCCACTGTGTCTGCGTCGGAAACATTTGTTGGTAAACTACTGGATAAGTCTGAGGGGACATGGAGATAGTCATCCGACCCAAAGAGTACTACAGGCTAGCTTGGAAAGGGAGACAGCACAAAAACTAAGTTTGGATGGACAGGAGATGCAGCAGCAAGAGACCTGGGAGTGTATGGAAAGGAGTTTTGCTCAACAGTATTATGGCCTTTAACTCCTGTGTGGACGCTAGGAACTCTGGTGGTAGATTTGAAACTACTTCAAATTAAGGAAAACAATAAAAGTGCAGATCTGGTGAGTGAGTTTTATGGGTATGTGGAATATAAATATAAAGACTATGTGCAGGTTTATACAGATGGGTCAAAGGATCCAATAACAGGCCACACAGGTTCTGCAGTAGCTATTCCTAGCTATAGAGGTGAGGAACACAGACGGACCTCAAACTGCCTTAGTGTATTTACTGTTGAGCTGTATGCCATCCTGGTGGCTTTAGAATGGGGAGAACAAAACAAACCAAATGAAGTGTGAATCTGTAGTGATTCAATCTCTGCTCTGTACAGTCTCATGCCAGGTACAGTTAGTAATCGTCAGGATTTAACCTATAAAATAATGTCTATTCACACAGGAATAAGGAAACGAGGTGCTGAGGTTGCATTAATCTGGGTTCCTGTCCACATAGGCATTCTGGGAAATGAAAGAGTGGACAAATTAGCCAAACAAGCTGTTGAAAATTAGAAGGAAAGAGCATTGTACGGAAGGAAAGCAATAAAGAGTGGCAACAGCACTGGGATCAGGAGACAAGAGGAAGACATTTACACTCAATTCAGAATAGCGTTGGTATTGTGAGAAATAGGGGAGGAAATAGAAAACAGGAGACGGTCATTACAAGGATTTTTGTGATTATTGAGAAGTACCAGAAACTATAGAGCATGTGCTGGTTAGATGAGGAGATATGAATCACAGAGAAAGGACATGATGAAAATAATGGGAATGACAGGAGCAGGAGTAAAGAACATTCTGGAGTGTGGTGGAAGTGGGCAAGGCAGAATAGGTCTGATGAGGAAAATATAGCAGGAGTTAACTAACTCCAGAAGATGGCAGTAGTGCAACGCTAACGAAGAAAGCTGCCCTTAAAAGAAGAAGAAGAAGAAGAAGAAGAAGAAGAAGAAGAAGAAGAAGATGTAATGCGAACTGGCGGAGCTCTTTTTGTGTTACACAGCGTCGTCACTTCTATCTCCACAATGGCGGAAGAAGCTGTTTTGGTTGAAGGGTCGTCCTTTATGGATCCCTTTAAAGGGCTTTTGTTGACATATTTTATGCCGGAATCATGTTACGACGAGTTCTTTCTCAATTTCAACTTCCTGGACGGTAAGTGGCTCATGTTTAGTTCAGTACCGGTTGTCCAGGGACCGAGAAGACACTCTATTTAACAACCAGCTGCGTCTATGTTGACTTTATGAACATTCAACTTCCGGGTAGAAAAACACCTGACAGCTTTAGATATTAATTAAGCAACCTTTCCACTACATAACAACCTCACTAAGCCTTTTTAACCATTATATATATATATATATATATATATAAGAGAAATAGAAAAGTTTATGCCTGTATGGTTTATGTGCACTGGGAACAGACCTGAGGTATCAAACATTAATTACATAAAGAAAAGAACAGAATAGCCAGAAAAGCATGCTGGCTTGCATACTGCAAAATGCACTCGGATGTAGAAGGACATCCTGGTATTTATGGCACACTAAACACTATGGTAGTTTGGGTAATGTTATAATGTAAGGTTATTTTTTACTCAATCCTACACACACCATTCTGCAGCACCAAATACTGACTAGGGCACCCCATGAAGATTAATCCACTGCTGAAAATATTCTTTAAGAATGTTTCATGTTTGAGTAATATTTGTTAACAACTACATTGTTCTTGTAACTGTGTGTGTGTGTGTGTGTGTGTGTGTGTGTGTGTGTGTGTGTGTGTGTGTGTGTGTGTGTTTTACTTGTGATCTAGATGTGACATTCAGCTCATTTATTTTCCTATTTCGTTGCAGTACCATGTCTGAAGATTCTACTGAGCAAAGGCCTGGGGATCGGCATCATCCTGGGATCAGTGATGGGTAAAACACCTCACCTTCACTTCTCTTTATGGTTCATAATTCATTTGGACACCTGATTTAGGTTTAGTCTAAACTTTAGATGAATCATTGATCATTTGGTCTTATTTATTTAACTACTCTTAACAACATTGCATGTTACATGTTTAAATGAAAAGATGAGAAAGTATCATGAATTGACAACTTTTTATTTATTAGCAGGCAACATGAGAAACATATTCCACTCTCTCTCTGAGACATACTCTGTCATAATAACCCCTTTTTATACAGAGATCCTGCAATACGTCAGCAACAATGTCGAAAGGTGCTGTAGTATTCTTTTAAGAAGGATATTGTTGATAGATACCTGCCCCGTTTTTTAATCAAATTTCCTTCCTCGGTGTTCACAGTGAAGCTGCCTCAGATCTTTAAGCTGACGGGAGCACAGAGCGCTGAGGGGCTGAGCTTCCATACGGTGCTGCTGGAGCTGCTGGCCATCACAGGAACAATGGCCTACAGTATCGCCAACGAGTTCCCTTTCAGGTTGGGACCATATTCAAATTAACTCTGTGATATAGAGATATACATAGAGCGCTCTGACTTCTACAATCACACTATTGTAATCACTGACTGTATCAATGCACTGTATGTTGATTCAGATGAAGCTGTATACCTTTTTTGAGTCATGTGTTAAGTAAGAAGTTGAGTAACGGTGTGAATGTTTCCTCAGTGCCTGGGGCGAGGCTCTGTTCCTCATGCTGCAGACAGTCGTTATCGGCTTCCTCATTCAGCACTACGGAGGAAGAAGCAGCAGAGGTACAACCGCATGCACACGCAACAATCACTTTAGTCAGAATTAGAGCTTCATGTTTAGAGGCAGTACTGATACAAATGTTTGGTCCCTCTTGTTGGTTTACTGAAGAGATGTGATATAGATAAATACTGATACAACTATCTGTATTATCAGTGATGACAATACCAGACAAGATGAGTGCATTCTTAAATAGTTACATTTAAATAGAAATTTGATTTAAGATCTTCTTTAATCCAATTAAATTAAAAAAGGGGGAAAGAGTTCCTTAGCGATGGTTGCTGATTTATCTATTTGGATTTGATTAGCTCACGAATCTCTTCATTCACGATCTCTCCCAGTCTCTTTAGCCTCTTTCTCACGCTACAGACGTGTTCAAAGAAAAAAAATCAACTTTGCAAACGTTGCTTACTCAGCAACAAACAGCTGATGTGCGCTAAAAGGCAGGTGTGGCCGGCCCGACTATGTAAGCAAACCCAGAGAAGCTCAGATAACAACACACACAGAGGGAGAGTGACTTCATTCTCTGCTCAGGTAGACATTACTCCACTCTATCGTTACAAAGCTTATAGCTATTTGTTGCAATATTAATTCTCTGAATGTGGGATTTAGCACCTTTAACAAGACTCACTGGCTGAAGATGGCATACAGCCTTAACTTAAACATGTGTACTTTTAATTTAAGTCAACAAAACAATTGCGAAACTAAATATTTGATGGAGGGTACTCATGGCTAAATATTTGTACATCGTTAAAATGTACATAGTAAATAGACATTTTACTACTATAATAAAGTCTGGGCTAGTCTAAACTGGCTACAACCGCCCCTAATGAAATCAAAGGGACCCAAAACCCAGAAGATCTCAGAGCCGGACTCAGTCCTTGGATTGTCTCCTCTCTCCCAGGTCTGCTGTTCCTGGTTGTGTATTTTGTTCTGCTGGTCCTCCTGCTGTCTCCAGTCACTCCCATGTCAGTGGTTACCTTCCTACAGGCCTCTAACATGCCAGCCATCATCATCGGCAGGGTAGGCGGAGGCCACACAGGTCTAATACATTTATAGTCATATAATGAATACATTCCATTTTTTACATCATATTTGGCGGCAGACATTTCAGTCTGCTGGTCAGTGCTGTGTTCTGGTGTTTATCTATCTATTGAGACTTTTTTTTTTATAGAAGGAATGAATAATATTTATGACATTCAGACGTTTTTATCAGTATCAACAGTAATCCGATGATCACTGCTTGTTTGCATGGTTGCAGTACAAACAGGAACTAATGCAGAATAACTTTTTCATTTTGTGAACTTACCAAAATGTAAAGGAAGTATAAACTAAAAGAAAGTAACTAATGCGGATTTATAAAGACACACACACACACACACACACACACACACACACACACACACACACACACACACACACACACACACACACACACACACACAAAACTCAGGAGAGACTGACAGAGTGTGTGTTTGTCTCAGCTGATCCAGGCGGTCGCTAACTTCCGTAATGGGCACACTGGCCAGCTGTCTGCTATCTCCGTCTTCCTGCTGTTTGCTGGATCCCTCGCTCGCATCTTCACCTCACTACAGGTAAGAGTACTGTTGGCATTTCTCTCTGTTATATGTTGAAAAATGCACTATTTTTCTTATCAGCCTGCGTTCACATCGCACTAGTAAACGGTTTTGAGCCATATTGCCTTTTTACAGGAAACTGGTGACTCTCTGATGGCCCTCACCTACGTCATATCCTCCACCTGTAACGGCGTCATCGCCCTGCAGGTTCTCTACTACTGGAACAGCTCTCTGGAACGCAAGAAGAAGAGCGAGTAGGCAAAGGACAGTCGCAAAACTGTAATCATAGAGCAACACATTTCCATTTCCAATTTCTAGACATTCTCAAAGAGGTGTCTTCAAACTTGAACTACTTGGCACATGCAATGCACGTACAGAGCCACTGAGAAGTGCAGGGACATTGGATCTGATGGACTAACGCTTAACTTTAAAGCAAGGATGTGAACAGAACATGCCAAGCAGATCATCCATGTGATTGTGGCTTTATGATTGACAGTTAGCTGGGTTTGTGCTGTGCAATACGCTGAGATTACATTCCTCTTGATCCTCATTTGTCAGGCTCTGTCCACACCGGTGTGTTATTATGTTACCTTGGATTGCCTGTAAAGAATGATTTGTTGTTTCATCATTTCCCATAAACAGAATTCCACACTAGCTCCCATATTTGTAAGGTCCTTTCTATGGTC
This sequence comes from Anoplopoma fimbria, assembly GCF_027596085.1. NCBI lineage: Eukaryota > Metazoa > Chordata > Actinopteri > Perciformes > Anoplopomatidae > Anoplopoma > Anoplopoma fimbria. Next base: position 12,260,113 of record NC_072455.1, read on the forward strand.
TGCATTAAGATGTGGCTTTATAGAGTGACATTGATGCTACCATGAAGGGTCACTTTTTCAAATTTGTACTGAAAGTAATGACGCTGACACGTCAGTGAATTACATATCTCTAGAGGTCACGGGAGCCAAATGATTTACAAACATATCATATCACAAAACCTTAGTAAAACACAGTAACATTTTCTAAAATACAATTGACCTATTTCGTGGTTGTATAGAAGTCTATGAGAAACTGACCCTCCATCTCACTTGTTTTATTATCTCAGTCAATACTATAAACATGAGTTTATGGTCTCAATCTCTAGTTTCAAGTCTTCTTCAATACCGCATGATGTTCATTTAGTGAAATATGGTCCATTTAGAGTCAAATAGACCATAAAGCAGGGTATGCTTTAGGGCGGGGCTACCTTGTGATTGATAGTTTGCGTCACTCAGGCGTTCATTGATTGCAAAAAAAAAGGAGACGGCTGAATTGTCGAACTTGAGGTTTCTAAACCGCAGTCTACAAACCAATGGGTGAGGTCACGACGACTATGTTCACTTCTTGTACTTATTCTATTGGGTTATGGCCGGGACGTCTTTATCAGCTGTAACCGCCATATGGGAGCAGTGGAACCGGAACCTACCGGCTGTCAGCTTCACATGCACGGCTATGTCAACCAAGCAGGGAAAAGCTGGAATAACAACACACAACGAGGGAGTAAAAATTGCATTAAAAGTCATAGTATAATATGCCATGAAAATGTCATTAAAATGTTATAATGTAGTACTCTATAAAAATAGTAATATACAATGTAATGAAAATAATCTTGAAAAATTCATAGTATGGTAAGCCATTAAAAAGGAATAATATAAGTCATGATAAATGTCATCAAAAATATCATAGAAAAGTACACCACACAATGCAACGGGCCATTTAAACTCCCGGTTTGGATCCTACGCTGTTTTGAGTTTTGGATCTGATTAGATGACTTAATCCTGTTTTTTAAATGCTGATACCAATTGCCGATTGTCGCTGATCCATAATGGCCGATACAGATTGTTGTTTTTGTATTTGTTTTAGCAGCTGTAAAGTCAGTGTAAACCGTTAATCAAAATCAAATGATAAGGAAATGAAAGATTGTATTTCTATTGATTACCAAAATTCAATTCAATTCAATTCAGTTTATTTTGTATAGCCCAGAATCACAAATTACAAATTTGCCTCAGAGGGCTTTACAATCTGTGCACATGCGACATCCTCTGTCCTTCCCTCACATCGGCACAGGAAAAACTCCCCTAAAAAACCCCTTTAACAGGGAGAAAAAAGGAAGAAACCTATGGGAGAACGACAGAGGAGGGATCCTTCTCCCAGGATGGACAGAATGCAAAATGCAATGCAAAATCATGGAATATAAGTATAGTATGTCGTAAAAGTAAAAAAGAAATCCTAGTATAGTATGTCGAAAAAAGTCGTAAAAAAGTGATAGTATAGTACATTGAAATTTCTTCTAAAAAAGTCATAGTATAGTGTATACTAACACATAACGGAGACAATAAAATTGAAATATAAAAATCATGTCATGTGACTCTTGCAGTTTCCAGCTGTGTACAGACGATAATGTTTTTCAGGTCCTCCTATCCTCACCTTGATGTCCTCGTCTCCATCCAGTCTGCTGGTCCTCCACCATCACCTCATGTCTTTTTCTCTGAGAACCAGTAAAGAAGAAAAATGAGTTAAATGGGCTGTAATGTCAGCTTCAGGTATTCTGAGGTTCTGGACATAAGAGACAGTGGCTACAGTCGAATAGTCCTTTTAGCTAAGAAAAGGTTCCTAACTGAGTGAAATGACCCAGAAGTATCTAAGAGAGGGCCATGATAAGAGCTGTTTTGAATTCTCTAAATGTTAAGGAAAGGTGCTTCAATGCTTCCTTTATTAGCTCCTTTAGCATAAACTGGACCATCCTTTACCAAAGGAAAGAAAATATACTGCGCCCCACAATTCCTTGCGGCGACAAAATTTTAAATGACGCCCCATTCGGCCTAAACTAATGGGATTAATGTAGATAAATATGAAAAGACAGTGGCAACCATTTCGATCTATTTTATGTGTATTTATTTACTTCCAAATTATAAGTAATTATTTACCAAATCAGTAAATATAGCCAACTGTCAATGAACAAATTTCTCATTCTCAATAACGAGAAGCATAAGAAGAAATCATAAAACAAGCTAGGCCTGTGACAAATTATTAAACTGTTAAAAAGAAAAATATTACCAAACCGTTGAAATATTGATATTGATCAGTTTCATTGATATTCTACATGAAAGATTGTCACTTTCTACTGAAGCAGTGTTGATTGTTAAGTGTGACTGCAGGTTTCTCTCCTTCACACACCACGAATGAAGCAGCCTGTCACTGAAGGAGCTATTAATAAAGCCTGCATGCTATATTACAATAGATTTCATAGGATCATGTTTTAGTTGTGATTTTTGTAGTCATTCTTCTTGTCTTTTCCTAACTACTTATGAATTCTACTTCACATCTTGCCTTGACCCCATGACGTTTTCCATCGAGGTCAAGGAAAAGTGGTTAGGAAAGGACATTAGGAGGTCATTTTGGGCATTTCGACCGCAGCCAATGTCTGAATGTCCATGTCTATTACACGCCATATTCTATAATTTCAGGACTTTTTGAAAAATTCATAACAAACCTAAATAGACTGAATTTATAATATTAAAATAATAATTAAAAAAACAACACTAGAAATAACGCAGATGGTATTGAGGAAAATATCCTACCTGAGAGCTTTAGCACAGAGAAGATGTTGGTTTGTATAACATTCCTCTCCTTCCCAGGTGTCCCCTGTTGAAGCCATATATCTACAAGTGTGTGACAAAAAGAAGCACCCGTCTTCACATTTAACACAACTGACAGTTCAAGTAAAAACCAAACTACAACAATTAACTTTATCAGAATTGTTAGTTATATAGTTAGCATTAACAATGGAAAGTGGCAAATTACATGATGTCCATGAATAAAATGACAAAGATAAGCAGGATTCTAACAAACGACCATTAACGATACACATTACCCATTTAACTGAAAGCAGCTTAGTTTAAATAAAATAGTTTCTCCAGCTATACAATCTAACACTTTTGAATATTGTTTTTATTATCAGCTGTCGTCCTCATTCTTCCTCATGTTGTTCAGAGAACCAGTGTGCTTATAAATGCTCATTCAGAGGTGGCGTTGATTTCCCCTGAGAATAAAAGTACACTAAATGTAACAACATCAAAACTGATCAACCCAGGGCACACAAACCTGGTCTCAGTGATCCTGAGAGCTGTGTTGTCGGGGGCAATAGCTCCTGGTAGGGTCTCCGAAGGCAAAGTGGTCTCAGGGGAGGGGTCAGACTAATTCACAGACCCCTAATGAATCGACCGATAACGAGTTGTGGGGGGACATGGAATCCGACTGGGCCATGTTTAAAGCCTCCATTGTGGAAGCTGCTGCTAGGAGTTGTGGTCGGAAGGCGATCAGTGCCTGTTGAGGCGGCAACCTGAGAACCCGCTGGTGGACACCAGCGGCGAAGGAGGCTGTCAAGCTGAAGAAGGAGGCCTTTCGGGCTTGGCTGGCCCAGGGGTAACAGCAGACAGGTACCGGTTGGCCAGAAGGGCTGCAGTTGTGGCAGTTGCCGAGGCAAAAACCTGGGTGTGGGAGGAGGTCGGGGAGGCCATGGAGAAGGACTTTCGACTGGCCTCAAGGAAGTTCTGGCAAACCGTGAGACGAAGCAGGGCTTGTTTTTACCCCAAACTATCTTGTTTGTCTCATTTGCAGTATTGCAGAGACAGATTATGTCATGTTTAAAACTCTCTGTAGCTGCACTGAATGGAAACAAATTACTGGAAAATAAAATAATAAATACTTGAATGAATAAAATTAAAAATAACTTTGACAAATATGAGAAAATAATTAAAATGTCTCTCTTTCTGTCTTGACACGCACGCGCGTCAGTAAATGCCATGGAAACAGAACGACGACCCGACCGAGGTCACGTGCATAAGGGAGGCCGAACATTCTGACCTCACTTTGCATTTGGACTTGAACACGAGCTGAAAACCTCTTGTGAACCCAAACTGTGGAGAACGAGCTCTTTGAGTTTTGACTGCTTGAGAAAAATCAATTTATACGAATCTTGTTGGAGAACTAAACTACTGGATCACTTCTATCGTGGGCAACAGAAGAGCCTGAAAATGGCCCTCAGTCGTCCGCTGATGGAGGAGGAGCACCTGCTGCTGGGAGTGGGCGGAGATTTGGACATCAACCGTGCAGGTAAGACAACTTTTATATTTATTTTAGCATTTTTCTTAATGATTCATCTCCTTAAAACCATTTAAAACGATATCAGTTTAGAAATCAGTGAAACTTTTTGAGTTTAAAGGTGAACAATTCACATCATAGTATGAGGCGTGTTGGAAAAATACAGATTTGGTGAAAAGAGACACTCAGTCGACGTTTTCGTCGTGTAAAATGATTATTTGAGGGACAAAATGTCTTAAATATGGCGGGACATCTGTGGAATGTAATAACAGTTAGTGTAGAGCTTTGAAAACACTGTTATTTTGGTTTGAAGGCATCAAATCTTCCAAATTTAACATTGAAATTTGTGAAAAAAGATGGCGCCTGGGCCATATTTCATAAAATGCTAAATATGTGCTGAAATGGAACGATCAGGAGCGAACGTCATGACGCACAGGTGGAATCACACCAGGGCACGAGGCCACCCTGAGCTGGTTTTGATTGTTGAACGTTGACTTATTGTACAAACATCTGCTCCTTTATTTAATAATATTACATAAACTACTCCTTTAATATTTAACATTGAAATGGGCTTTGCTCGTTGTTGAGGTATTTAGTTTTTGAGGGACAAGAGAGCGATCTGTTAAGTAACTGTACGGGACTGAATGTGCGCGTGCTGCGTTCAGCTTGACACCATGTCCTCCACGCGCTGTGATGTTCGACTCATAAACCGGGAGAATAATAAGTTATTATTTTTAGTTAACTAAAGAGGACACTGTGGTCATGTTGGATGAGCGTATCCACGTTTCACTGTGCGTCATGACGCACGTACTGCGCTGCACATTAAATACGTTCACGCTGTTTATATCAAACAAATGCAGAATGAATGTATCTGTCGAGAGCTCACGAGGACTCAACAGTCGGTTAATCGACCTGCTGACTGACTGATTAGCAGCTGGAATCTGAATCCAGATCAGATCAGAGCTGCTCCTCTCCTCATCCAACAATTATGAATCGCTCTTCACGTGCACCTCATGATAAAAGCTTTTTTATGATGAACCCTACACTGTTGTTTCGGGCATGAAATAATAAAAGTAACAATGATAATATTTAAAACGACAATAATAATAATAATAATAATAATAATAATTATTATTATTATTATTATTATTATTATCATAGTTGTTTTGTTAAAAACAAACTAACAGAGGCAGAGCTGCACTGTTTAATATTACTGTTAAAAGGTGAAGCCTCTGGTGTGTTGGTTACTTAATGACACGTGGAGTTCAGTCGTAGTTAGTTTATGGATATGCTGTTGTTTTTTTAAATTTAAACTTTGATTATTGCTTAATGTAATCCAGAAATATTTCATGCTATGAGGAATCCTGACAGTTTAAATGTTTCCCTCTCAGCTGGTGGAGTCTACGTCGTCGGACGTCCTGCACAAGATGGCCTCCCTGAATTCATCAGGATTCTCCCTATCTACTACTCTTCTGATGAGGAAGGTGAGGTTGAGATTGCTGTTGTGGGTGGAGGTCGGGTGGAGTTTGGTGTTATGGGTGAAGGTGAAGGTGAGTTGCTTCCCCGGATCTTCTCTGACGAGGAGGAAGGGGACGAGGAAGACGTCGGGCCCGGCTGGGGGAGCGAAGATTCCGGGTACAGCTCCATGTTCGAGGATGAATATGATGAAGAGGCTGAAGAGGAGGAAGTGGATGAAGAGGAGGAAGAAGAGGAGGAAGAAGATGAAGATGGCATCAGACCACGGTCCCCTCTCACCCAGTGGTTCCCACCTCTGAGTTTCTGGCAGGAGCTGCGTCGAGTGCTGACTCCTCCTCCCTTTCCAGCTGGACATCCTCTCTCCCTCCCTTTTGGTGTGGAATGTCCTGAAGAGGCTCCGCCCCCAGTCCCCCAGAGGTCAGAAGAGTCCACCAAGAGGAGCAGGGAAGAGGACCACACGGAGCAAGTGAGTGTGAAGAGGCAGAGGAACGGTGAAGACGACCACGAGGACTCAGCGCCCTCCACTTCAGGCCTCGGATCCTCCACCAAGAGGACCAGAGAAGAGGACTACAGATGGTCACCACCCAACTCTTCAGGCCTCATCTCCCCCACAGTCAGAAGATACTGGCAGTGGAATGAAGACAGCGACTCGGATTGAGACCGACAGCCTGTTTGCTGCATGATTGTAAAACCTTTACGTCTGGCAGGACTGATAAAGCCCCAGACAGCCTCCCTCGCATCTGGTGGGGTTGGTGATAGGTAGCATCTTGAAGCAGAGCTTTTAAATATCTCTTTTTTTTTATGGATTTATCTTTTGAGTAACAGTTGATGATGCTAGATGCAGATACCAGAGGTAAGTTTACTATGAATGGTTGTTGTTCTGTTGTGTATTTTTCTTTATAAAGTCTAGATGTCTTCACCAGACAAAGGTGAGTCAACACTTAATGACAGCATTAACACAAGTCTCCTGAAAGTCTCACTTAACAGAAATTCAAAGATTGTCCATTTTACTCACTCTCTATCTTTTTTATAGTTAGGTGAAGGTGGCTGAACCAGACAGAGGTAAACTAATAATTACTAACGTTAAGAAAAAGTCTCCAAGTCTCTTTTACTCAGGAATCGATGGCTGTGACATAAGAAGCATCATCCAGGATCTCCTTGACAACAGAGACGATGAGTTTACTCCACACCAGAAGGATGGAGGACTACAGGACCAGATGTGAAGGATGGAGGACCACAGGACCAGATGAGAAGGATGGAGGACTACAGGACCAGATGGAGGGCGGCGGTCCCCTTTCTTTCAGTGGGCTGAGTAAGTAGTCCCTCACTCAGACTACAGAAGTAGCACTAGAACATTCCATCATTGGAGGCCAGATTCAACACTATAGCTTGCAACAATGTAAAGGTTGTATAGTTGAGTTTAAAGTATTCACCTCTTGTGTTTGTGTCTCACAGGGCAGGACTCCTCTGTGCTTTGGTCTCAGTCCTGGGGCAGTTGAGAGTGGACGTCAACCAACCCATCATCCCAGGAAGACCCAGACCCACAGCAGACCACTGAACCCTCTCAGCACCCCAGAGAGTCCCAGACCAAGTGAGTACGATCAGGACCCCCTGCCCGCCCACCCAAACCCCCCGACACCACCCGCCCCACCCACCAGCCGAGAGGACGAGGAGCATCCCGTCCCCAACAGCACAGAGGACGTTGTTTGTCTCCATCTGCTTCTTCTGTGCTAGTGGCTTTGGGAAGCTCCTCACTCACACAGGAAGCTGTCAGCAGCTCTTCTCATCTGCTCAGAAATAATGATTCTAAAAGCTTTAAAGTATTTAATTTGTCACGTAGAATACAATATGTTCATTTAAACTGTATGTACAGTATTTATGCTGTTGATCTCCTGAAGAGTTTATTGAAATAAATGATCAGCAAACTTTACAAATATGTCTATGTGTTATTAAAAATTACTGGGTCAGCAATCACAGCCAGAACACAGTTATAATCTTCATATTGGGAAAAGATACTCCATGTAATGACTGAAGAAGAGTCTGTTGGAGCAGGAGTTTTAAATGGCTTGTTGTGCTGTTTTTCTCAAATGAGAAAATGTTAAATTAATTGGTTAAAGGTGCTAAATGTGAAATTTAACTGGGCGGCCGTCTGGTTTTGCATTTTGGACTTAATTTACTGGTGGAAGCTTCAGCAGTTCACACAGAAACTTGTGCTGCATCATGAAACTTTGAACACCATTTAGACGCATAATGTTGAGGGCCTCAAATGTTCTCCCAGTGTTTCCTATACAGAGTCTTTACTCAGACAGGCTCACCGGGAATATTAACAGTTGCCACAGTATATTAGGAAACACATTTTTATCATTTATAATTTTTATTGTTCTATCCTTCCAAGAAGAGTCCTCCGTGATGGATGAAGTAGTGGACTATTGGTTGGACTGACAGGCTTCTAGTTACAGTGACATATTACGTATTCATTCCAGAGCCAGCAGTGATTGTTTTTAAGAAATCTCTTAAGCCGTCGTTTTACTGCTTTCCCTCATAAATGTTATTATTTTCATGTTATTATTTCACCCAGCCGCTATAAATCAGAGATGTACATTTATTTAAAGACACTCTGTACATGACATTCATTTGCACACCCTACATCACCACATTTTTACATTTGACTTCATTAATTCATTAATTGGATAAACTAAATTTATCTTGTTCTTGGCTAGTAAAAATAAAATATAGCGTGCAGTATTCAGTGATGGATCTTATCATTTTTTTAACTCACATGTAGCAGTTTATATGAAAAGCTCTTATTGTTGATCGTAAGAACAGGTAACGTTATTGTCCCCCTCATTGTGGACTGTGAGACCCATGTGGTCTTTGACTGTGATTGTGATCAAATCAAACAGCCAATCAAAGGTCATGGTCCGTATTCAAAGTGACCAATCAAAGGAGACATCAGAGACGGTCGTTTTGGTACTCATCACGATTTTAAACAATAACATATATTGAGATTTATTCGCTTTTATAATGCAAATTGCAGTTTGTCAACATCTGTTCATCTCATAATATAGAAGTTACCACTCGGTTCATCTCACTTCAGTTCTTTTTATTGCAGCAGAATGGTTTTGTCAGTCATAAATGTTTCATCATGCACCTGACAAACTGAACTGTTCTTATTAAAGTCTACAGAGTCTAACCCTGCTGACTTTATTCATGACCACACTAGGAGAAACTCAGCACCCTCTAGTGGACTGGAAAATAAATTGTTAATCCGAAAGGTTTAAATTGTAATTGCAATTAGGGATGTCACGATGTGACGTCATCATCAACTATTTCCTTTACTTTGTTTTAGTCATCTATAGTGGTGATTTGCATAAAAACACATCATTCAAATGATTTGTAAATAAAAGATTGTATTTTTATTGAATAAAAAAAATCTTTGCACTTAATATTTTAAATTATATATTATAAGATGCTTAGAGCTATTGTTAGGAAGCTAAATAATGATTCTCTCTCTAATATCTATTAATGTTGATGTGAAAATATCTCAGTCAAACAACTGGATTTATTCAAATTTCTCACCAGTACTATATTTTATAAGATTTTATAAGCAACTTGGGGTTAAGTGTCTTGCCCAAGGACACATCGACCCGGCTTCGGCAGTCGATGTGTCCTTAGGCAAGACACTTAACCCCAAGTTGCTCCCGAAGGCTTGCCATCGGTGTGGACTGGATGTGAATGAATGTTAGTTAGAGTCTGATGGTGGCACCTTGCATGGTAGCCCTGTCATCAGTGTGTGAATGGGTGAATGATATGTAATATATACTACTGATTGTAAGTCGCTTTGGATAAAAGCGTCTGCTAAATGACTGTAATGTAATGTAATTCAAGTTTCTCACCAGTACTATATTTTATAAGATTCCGTTTTAACACATCATGATAACGTGATGATTTACCGTCATCCTCATTTTTAATGACACTATCCTTCATTTTTAATGAATGGAGCTTGAATGCACCATAATGCCTCTGTACATTATAACAGTATGTACTGTTACACGCTTAATACTATATGGTGACTTTTTGATGAAGAACTTAACTATTATTTTACACTATGACATTGTTTACGACTTCTTATCTCATACTATACTATGACTTTTCATGAAATACTTGTTATTATATTTTAATAACAACTTATTCAATTGTTCATGACATTTATATAACATTTCTAAGGCACTCTGTACTATGACATTTTTTTATGTCATACTATATTATGAGAAATTTTGACTTTTTTACAATATGCCATCCTTTGCCCACATACTATGATTTTTTTTTATGACATACTATTGTACTATTTTTATGGCATACATAATAATGTCATTAACCATGGCATTTCTTATAACTTTTGTATGACACTTGTTTTAATGACATTTTTATGACATACTATAGCATGAGATTTTTTTATGACATTTTCTATTACATTCTATATAATGCCGTTTTTTATGAAATACTATACTATTGAGATCTTTATGACATAGCATCCTTACTACAATAGTTGAAATATTTAAGAAAATATTTGGCTCGGAGGTGGCTGAGCTATTTCTGATGATCCTCCTGTGGTTCATTAGCTGCCCCTTCAGAGTTTTCTGGTTGACGGAGAAAAAGAAAGACACAAAATTCTTCAAATATAAATATTATGTCATGTGACTGTTGCAGTTTCCAGCTGTGTACAGGCGGTAGTGTTTTTCAGGTCCTCCTCTCCTCACTTTAATGTCCTCATCTCCATCCAGTCTGCTGCTCCTCCAACAACATCTCGTTTTTTTTTTCTCTGAGAACCAACAAAGAAGAAACATTTGCTTCTTAAATGGGCTCTAATGTCAGCTTCAGGTATTCTGAAGTTCTGGACATCAGTGACAACGATATTTTTGGGAAGTATAAATCAAATTGATTGATATCTGAATGTCAACGTCAAAAGAAGATCATATAATGTAATTTCATGAATTTTGTAGAAGTTGATAACAAAGTCAAAGCTGCCACTGAATTAGGATTTTACATAACGCAGCCAATTATGAGAAAAGTATCCAACCTCAGAGCTTCAGCAAAAGGATGATGGTTATTATAACGTTCCTCTTCTTCCGAGATCTCATCCATTGAGGTCACATATCGACTAGTGTGTGACTAATAGAAGCACCTGTCTTAACATTTAAAACAACTGACAGTTAAAGTAAAAGCTAAACAACAATAATATTTATGTGACATTGGGTTCCCGTATCTGCCTACACTTCTAGGAATAACAGTCTGACTTTCTGGTCAATTGAACCACATTTAAAACAAAAAGAGAGAATTTGTGATTTTTAGACTCTATTGGGTTTATTATCAGTCATTGTAATAAAACTACATGTTCATCCTCACAACAATCTCTTGGCCTTGCATCATTCCGGAGAATTTTGTTGCAGGGTCATTTGTTTATTGGCATCATACAGCCCAACGATATAACCAACAATATATTTAACCCTGTAATAGGTCTACAACTCATAAGAAGCAGTTTTCCACTTGCCAAAAGGAGAGTACAGCTCATTCCCCGTCGCTGTGAGGTTGTTTATGTCTCTAAATGACTTGACTTAATCTATGAGGGTTGAAAGACTATAGCAAACCTAGTCCTTTATATCTAAGTGTAGCTGACCTAAAAAAATAAAACATCTCACAAAATGTGGTTAAGACAAGCCTAATTTATTTTTAAAGTGTCCTTTTTTATTCATTAGGCTACATATAGACATTCTTTCCTTATTTCTCTCATTACAATAAGCACATTGAATAAAGGCTGTACATGCTGTTTGGAATTTTCTGAACTTACAAATAATTTAATTATCATATTATTTTTGTAATATTATTTTATAATCAGACAAAAAGGATTGAATCGAAGAAACAGCATTTTATTGGCTTGAGGACTATATCTAAACTGGTAAAGCGAAACTTCTGTGTTGATCATATGTAAATGTCATGCCTGATTACTAAACTGAAAACACTATTATTCGGTTTCAATAAATGTTTAAGTTTCACAAAGACATGCTTTCCTACTACCACGTACATGCTTTGCTGTATATGAAAACATAAAAGGCCTTACTAATTACTTCTTTTAGAATGTCTGTGGAACGATGCCATCTAGAAACTCACTTCATCAATCAATCACACTTTATTCATAAAGCTAAAGTCATGCATCTAATGCAACTCCAAGTGCTGAACACAGAGTTAAAAAGAACACTAGTTAAATAAAAACAAAAACCTTAAAGTGAACATAGACATTTGAAAGAGTGAATTAAAGTATAATAAAAAATGTTTGTTTTAAGTTTTCTATTAAAGATATCCACACTCTGCTCCCCTCAGGTCGTTCCATAAACTGGGGCCCCGCTGAGGGTCTTGGACGGGACCCAAGAGACAACAACCAGAGGACCTGAGGGGTCAAGTATTGTGTGATTTGTAAACCAACAAAAGTAATCCTTAATCTATTCTTAATCTAACAGGTAGGTAGTGTGTGTTGATTTAAGATTTAGGAAGGTGTGATGTTGGCTCTCCTTCTGGTCCTGGTCAACACATGATAACTGAATGTTTGTATGAGTTGAAGTTGATCTTTGGTTTTTGAGTTTTAAATAGCTTCACCATTGTAGCTTTCCAACATGATATATAGCTCATTTCATATACTAATAACAATGCATCATGATGATATAGCATGTTTTCTGGTAATTCCATGAAATAAGCACATGGTCTTGTAAACTAACAAATATTGTACTTTTTACTGTACTATATCTCAGAGGTCAATATTGTACTTTTTACTGTACTACATCTCAGAGGTACATATTGTACTTTTTACTGTACTACATCTCATAGGTCAATATTGTACTTTTTACTGTACTACATCTCAGAGGTCAATATTGTACTTTTTTTACTACAATATTGTACTACATCTCATAGGTCAATATTGTACTTTTTACTGTACTACATCTCAGAGGGCAATATTGTACTTTTTACTGTACTACATCTCAGAGGTACATATTGTACTTTTTACTCCACTACATCTCAGAGGTACATATTGTACTTTTTACTGTACTACATCTCAGAGGTACACTTTTTTGTACTACATCTCAGAGGTACATTTTGTACTTTTTACTTCACTATATCTCAGAGGTAAACATTGTACTTTTTACTTCACAACATCTCAGAGGTAAATATTGTACTTTTTACTGTACTACATCTCAGAGGTACATATTGTACTTTTTACTCCACTATATCTCAGAGGTAAATATTGTACTTTTAACTGTACTGCATCTCTGAGGTAAATATTGTACTTTTTACTTAAATATTGTAATTTTCATACTTATTCATTAAATTTCTTACCTTATAAGTTGTATTAAGTTCCATAGAAAGTGAATGGAGAGTTTGGAAATGCTTAAAAACTTTAAGTTACATTTTTAGTTTTTGTGTATCTTTTAAAGTAGGCATTATATTTATTTTTTACTTACACATATTAAACTGAAAAATGTATTTACTCCTCACTCCACTTCAAACGCCATTTCCAGAGTTGTTTCATTTGTCACTTTTTAGTGATGGGTAATTGTATTGGTACATTTCATCCCTTTTTCGCTGTATTTTGCACTATAATATACTTTTGTTGCTACCATCATGATAAATTGTGAAAAAACCAACACATTCTCACTCTCAACTCGTCACTCAGTGGCCCTACAATTGTAAGTGAGGCTCTATGTGCCCCTATAGCATCAGTTTGGGACGTGTCAGGGACTGCATGTCAATTTCCATCTGTTACATGCAGAGTGTTATTTCAAAATAAACTTCCATCTTATCAGGCAGTTAGGTTAAGGCAGCAAAACTACTTAGTTTGAGTTAGCAAAAAAACATGATTGACCTAAATATAGATCAGAGGAGAGGGAATATTGCGCCCTTTGTGCTACAGTACACACTCACTGAGCATCGAATAATGACACAGGTGAGTTTACAATGGAATTAGATGAAAGCTACAGACGCTAAAAGATGTCTTTGTATGTCTGAATCCGAAGAAAAAATTAAATCGTAGTGTTTTATTCTACCTATAGCCGTCTCAGTTCCACCCCCGGTCCATGATACTACCGATCATAAACACAGAAGCCTCCTCAGGAAGTTCAGTCAACTCTGACCCTTGTTGTACAGGTCCAAAAACATAAACAGGCCCGACCAGGTGAGCATGGGCACAGCAAAGCGAATAGTTTGGGTGGAGGAGGGACAGTAGGGTTCGGGGGGCAGATGAATGAAGAGCCAGTGGAGGGGGTGAACAGAGCCCCCACAGCTAATGCTGCCGATGAAAGGATTGAACTAACACTGGCCATCAGACTGTATTTTCCACGGTGTGAGAAGATGATGTGGACGGAAGCGTCAGTGGGGCATATTCACACGTCACTCACTGACTGGCCGTTACCATGGCTTGACTCGTCGCCCCTGCAGAGGCGAGACATTACCTGTTGCCAGTCACTCACTCACTCAGTGGGCTTTTGGTGAGGGTGCCGTGGGTTCAGATGTCTTCGGTCTCGGTAATCAGATAAGCCGTGTGCACAACAGGGGATGTCACACAGGAAAGGGAAAACCTTTTCTCCTCACTTGAGGACATGTCTCCTTTCCTTTCCGTCCCGGTCCGTTCCCCTTCAAATTAGAATAGTAAGAGACCCTTCACCACTCTGATAGCAACTAGAATTAATGTAATTACCACTTAAGACAGCAGAGGCTGCTGTTGCTGTTGAATGGGAATGCACCAGGACTGAAACACTGAATCTTTCTTCCCTCACCACTCACTGTTTCTACCTTAATTTAAAAACTATGTACAAATGTGCAGTATCATCATGTTGGGCTACTCTGCTAGAATTCACTGTTTAAGAGCATTTCTCCCATCTTTAGTTTTTGAGTGACTTTCGTGCTCAGAAGTCTATAAATTATTATATTAAATTATTATAAGTTATTTTTTTCCCACATGGGGGGTTAGGGGTTAGTTATTCATGCCATACTGTCGTAGGTCACAAAGCTACCACTGTCACATTCCTTTACCCTGGTTGTAAGACAGAGAGCGGACAATACAACCTGACACAGAGGGATATAAACTGGTTTCACATTTTTAACATGACATTATTATCTATTACCATATGTGTCTCTCTAATATGCATTCGTTAACATGTTTGGCTTATCTATAGTTTGTTACAAAACAAGCTGACATTACTAAAGATTAAATTCCTAACATGTCACAGATGGAACAAGGGTACATTCTGTGCATTTTTTTTTGTGTATGTATTTGCAGATGGTTTTCTTTTCTTTTATTTCTATCTATTTCTATTTTCTTTCATAACCTCCTGTGGATAGGTGTTGTAAATTTGCGTTTCGCTACAAACACTTGTGCATGGTCCTTTTGCATAAATGTATGTTACAATTATTTTTCTACTGTGATGTCCATATCTAATTAAAAAAGAAAAAAAGGTGGCAGAGAAGAAAACCAAAAACAGGGATTTATTCATCTCATCGGGTATGGAAATAATCTGCAGATGCTCATATTAAAAATGACACCAAACTTTTCTATTGATGTCAGTAAACAGGAATGCCTTTTGCTACAGTAGCAGTAGTCAGTGGTCAATGACACAATGATGTGTAAAACAGTCAATAACGTGTTTTCTAAAAGTGTGAATCACCAGGTTGAGACGTCCTCGAGCAGTATGTAAGTTTAGCCATGGACAGACAGACAGGAATATAGATGCACACTCACACAAAGATGCCCGACAGAATACATAATCTCCTGGTAGAGATAATAATAACCAATTCAAAGTAAAGCACAATTAGAAAACAAGATGCACATTTTGTACCACAGTTGTTCAAGGCCATCTCGAGATGTGGGCTTTCAATGCTGATACCAGAGGGTGTGTCGCATCACCTGCATCACCAATCAACTCTCTGTTGGACAACCTTTATACACCATCCTAACGGGTGTGCCGGAGTTCAGGGAAGGGACAGAGCAGGTTGGCTGCCTGGGATCAACAGCGTATTTCGTTAAAAAAGAAAAGAAAGGGAAACCTCTTTTAATGAGAGCGATGGGGTGAGGGGGGGGGCGAGTGTAGCCGCAGGCTGGCTCATGTCTGATTGTGGAGCGGAGATGGTGCAGATTGGCGTGTTTGCCGGGCCCGATCACCTGCCACTTTTCATCTTGGGAGGTCTTTCTTCCCTCCTCAGCTCCAGACTATGCTCACCACTCAACTGCTGTTCTGTCTTAACCTCTCTAAAGTTAATGTTTTAGGTACAGGTGAGCCACAAGTCACCTATCATAAGATTATAACATTCTAAAGTGGACTCACATGGTAGTTAGTTAGGGAAATTATAAAGATACATGGTGATATCAACCCTGAAGTAAAACCAACGTTGTCCTTAGCCGGTCTACAGGTCCAAGATCAGGACCAGTGGAGACGTTTTGTGATGTTTAGGTGTTAGCCATCTGGGGTTCAAAGCTAAAATGCCCACTTGTGCAAAATTAAAAACACTGCTAATGAAAATGTACAGGTGCTAATCGACCGTCTAGTCATGACAGAGATATAGAACAAAATCATAATCAAACTATTTGGTTATTAAAAGCCGAATGCCCTCAGACGCATCAGTGAATAACTTGCCGAGGGCACCAAAACGGGCGGAAAGATTATTTGTGAGTAAGCAGATCCACTCCTGCAACTAGAAATGAAATGGAGCACAAAGTGTAGTGTAGTTAACCAGATAAAATGGAAAACAGCCAACTGCCTGTTTGTACTGCACCAGGAGACCTGCCAGCAGAATTAAATGTGGGGAAACAATTTTTATTCTTTCAAATCCTCTATTTGGAGGGAAGGATAAGGCTTTGTTCAGATGTTTGAGGCATCTATGAGTAACGTTTTTTAAAGATAATGGGAGGGTTACTGTGTTGAAGGCTGCGAGTGCCTCTAAATCTCTATCGCACCTGTGATCTGACTTATGTGTGGGCTGTTCATATCAGAGTCATCAACGAGCCGCATTTAACCACCGGACTATCTGCAAAAAATAAAACCGTGCTGAATAGAGTGGAGGAGAATGGAAACACTGATGAAGATGAAGTGCGCCGACACTCCTTTCATCCGCCCGTGAGGCCTCGTTGCCGACGGTTCCCGTTGTAAACATCTGTTTATCAGAGCATCTAGAAATGCAGGGTGTTTTCACAGCCATGCACGATACCGATCAGAGGGCCAACACTGACAACAGCAGCTCCGCCTCAAGCCATTGTGCTGCTATTGCTAAATTCATATGTATTTCCTGTCTGAGTAGTTTACTGTGATAAATAGATCTATCCATTAAAACCTTAACACACACTAGCAGTCTCAGTGCTGGCTTCTCCACTGAGGGACAACATTTCCCATCAACCCTGTTGCTTTTCTGCTCTCCTTTGTTCCTCTTTTCTACTTTCATGGTGGGGTGTTTAGGCAGTGTGTGTGTGGGGGGGGATCCACCAGCCTCCAGATAAACTTATATTTACCTCCAACTGCTGACAGAAATCTGAGGAGAAACACATCAGCTGAGAACAAGCAAATGTTTCCTCTACATCTTAGTATTTAATTTAAGTGTTTCATTTAACCAACTCTTATTGTGTTCATGCCAATAACAAACCTCAATGTGAGATTAGTTATTATTCATGCCTGACATTTCCTTATATTATACGATAAGATGAGATAGAAATGTATTGTGCCAGAGATTGCTCAAAAAATTACATAAGATAAAAAACAACTCATTGTTTATATGACTATTTATTTTATTTTGCAATCCTCACTTTTTTATGAAATGTTGATTATATTACCTCTTGGGACCTCAAGCAGCTCACTGAGCGGTTCAGAGGGAAAATGACTCTTTGGTGAAACAGCTAACAACAAGACTTCTGAAAGTAATGAGCCCGACGTTGCATTTTGGCTTGTAACTCTACAAAGTTACATTTGGCAACCAATCCTTGGCCTTTGGTTGCCATCAGTGGCAGACGTGGGACTGCAATCAGCAAAATAAATACATATTTAACATTGGTTGCATTAGTGATATTTAAAGCTGTAACAGTTGTAACGGGAAGCTGACAACCCTGCACGTGTGTTGGTGAGTTAACTCCAATGCCCACAGGTGTCTCTTTTAAGAAGGAAAGTGAAGACAATAAAGTTATTTGACAGTGTTGTCAGTGTCAAAATGAACAAGCTAATTGAGAAGAAAGAACCAGATGAACCCGAACGAATAAGGGTAATGTGGTAAGTCTTGGGAGGCAACGTAATCCGCCATCTTTGAGCTGGATGGAAAATTATACTGCAAAGCCAATGACTCAGCACCTCAATAAGTGACACTTCAAGTTCAGTAGTTCAAGGTAGCGTGTCCAACAGCTCAGCGACATAATGAGTCGGCGGCTGGAGAGCTGGCACACCCATTGATGGGCCTGTGAACACTGTTACACACAAGATTTTCATTATTAAGCTAAAAATAGCAATCATATTATCAGTTTCAGCAACTTAAAAGCTGATGCCTTCTAAAAGTTAGCGTTGAGCCCTGCTACAGGCCACATGTTTGTTATATAAGATATTATATTGTCTATTAGTGTCTGTCTCTGTGGATTCCCATGGACACCTGTAAACACAGTAATTATATTTGGTTAAATCTTCAGGCACACAAACACAGAAAACAGAAGCTTTGCCGCTCCTTCACCCAGCCGCTCCTCCCACACATCCACCTTTCCCCTCACCTCAGGGTGTGCCTCTCCCCCACCTTCTGCACACACATACCTCATTAGGGTTACCTGTCAGTCAAGTCTTTCATGGCTTAGCAAACACTTCCCTCTATTAGTGGCGGTGGGGCCTGTATCTGCTGACAGCCCTGCTGGCCGTCATGGTGGTCCGTCCCATTCAGAGGCTCCCGTTTCTGAAGAGTGGTTCCGCTTTGATTCCTGCAACCCTGAGGTGTGTTATCTTTTCGGAAAGGTTGATTTTTACGTGGTTGAAGGCATACTCCAACCAAATACATGTATTTTTTAGTAGAAGTTTGTTGTTTGCACAATGATGTCCCGCCCCCCCCCCTTCTAATGGAGCATGTGACTTCTGCAGTTCTCAGACATAACAATGATCCCTATCACACCTTTAGCCCGCTCAGCCTCACTGCGTGCATGTGTGTGCCCTCCCAGGTATTGCGTGCCACCCGCCTGCACGCTCAAAAAATGTGGCAAATCTCGTGCTCATGGGCTGACGTACTACCCAACTGAAGTGGAGAGCTGCCAAAACGGCAGCCGCCCACCTGTTGACCTGCCCCAACCGCCTGTGTAGGAGGGTGTGCATGATGGGAGTT
Source organism: Anoplopoma fimbria (assembly GCF_027596085.1). Classification (NCBI taxonomy): domain Eukaryota; kingdom Metazoa; phylum Chordata; class Actinopteri; order Perciformes; family Anoplopomatidae; genus Anoplopoma; species Anoplopoma fimbria. The sequence continues at coordinate 12,279,266 of NC_072455.1, forward strand.
CAAAAGCCTTCAGTTCTTCAGGGGTGTTATTAGGGTTTGGGTTTATGAATATATAAACTATAAACACTATACTCTATGCTGCTGTAAATCCTGTAAACTTCCCCACTGCGGGACTAATAAAGGATTCTCTTATCTTATCTTATCTTATTTTCGATGTTTTTCGTTCATTCAATCTCTATATCTCTTGTTTTAAAGCATTTTGTTCTGCTTTACTTCTATGAAAGGTGCCATAAAAATAAAGTGTTTATTTGTCGTTATCATATAATATAATGACGCGGACTGCTGAGGCCTCATGTTACCTTCAGGTGAACTTAAAAACATATCAAAAACTGTGAATGTTATCCCTTATGCCATATGAGGGGATCTTTTGATGGTCAGTATGAAAAGGAGGAATGATTACAGGAAACAACCTGTTTCAATGTTCACATGGGCACTTGACTAACGTTTTAAAATAGACTTGAAAAACTTTTCAACATGTCCTTTAACTGTGATTAAGTCTAGACGTGTCTCTATAGGGCAGGTTTGGTTAACACTATTCTTCATGCTCCTATTTAGTATTTATAAGCAGTATATAAAGGATTGATAAATGGTTGATGAAGCACTATAAAGTAGTTGTGAGCAGATGTCAGTGCTCTTTGTTCTCAAGCTCTTGCATACTTTGTTCAGCGCAGTGTAACTGTATTGTATAGACAGGCTGGATTGGAAGTGTGCAGGAGCCCCGTGCTTTCTAACAACAGTGAGTTTGTGAAGCTTTACATTAGCATCTAATGAGAGGGAGTTTTTGGTAGAATTCTTTTTACATTTTTTACAAGGCTTATTTTCCAACTACAGGAGAGACTTTGGGCCAAGTGAAAAAAAAATTGAGTTCTGAGTTTAAAGTCAAAATCTTGAGAATAAAGTCAGAATTCACAGAATAAAATCTGAATTCTGAGATTAAATTGGGAATTGGGAAATAAAGTCAGAATTCTGACATTAAAGTCAGTATTCTGAGATAAAAGCCAAGTCAGATTTGTGACAATTAAAGCAGAATTCTGAAGGCAAAATCTGAATTCTGAGATTCTGAATTGGCCAAATAAAGTCAGAATTGTGCAAATAAGGTCAGAATACTGATATTTTGTTTTCTTTACTTACTAACTTTAATGTCAAATACATTTTTCACTTGTTGCCTGAACTCAAATACATTTTTCATGCAGCTCTAATCCTCCTCTTTCTCCCCTGTTCATGTGTTTACATGTCTATGTGCATACCCATGTGTGTGTACATAGGACGGTGTTTGTCCTGCTGTGCATGCAGATAAGAGATGTGTCTGTTCTCCTGCTGGAGTGCAGCAGGTACATTCAAAATCCAGGCAGCTTTTCCATGACTGCTTTTGAAGTGGCGGTTTCCTGGAGCAGTGTTGCCAAACTCATTCCTGTCTTTTTGTGCTGATATAATTCCTAATTCCTCCTCTTACTTGTTGGAATGTTCATTGAAGAAAGAGACAACAGCAGCCAGTGAATGAGAGCTTGACCGGCCAGTGAGCGAGCATAAATTAACTTCGCAGGAGACGAGCTTGGACTCAAATCCATTAGCTTGTAAAAAAACATAGAGGTTATGAGTAGATTGTGTGTCACCAGTAAATGTCGATTTGCACTTTAAAAAAATAAAAACCCTGTTGGTAACCACCACCTGATTCTCACACATACACTCTCTCACACACACACACACACACACACACACACACACACACACACACACACACACACACACACACACACACACACACACACACACACACACACACACACTGACACACACAGAGGCTGACTACAGCTCTTTGTGGAGACTTTTAAGTCACTCTCGGTAGATCCATGGCAACCACTTGTTGAAGCCTCACTGCTCGTTGCTAAGTGATGGGATGTATTGGACCAGAAAATCCTTTCCATTGACACTCCCTCCACCCCCTTCTCCACCCACTCCTCTCCCTATCCCCCAACCCTTCCCCGCCCATGGACTGCAGCCAAAACAACCCACATATATGCTCGGACTTCCGCTGGTTACAGGGCAAGAAATGCTCCTTTGGAACTTTGCCAAATTCTACCTGTAAATACGCCAGCTGCTGTAAGAGGTCAAAAGGTGCTAGTCGAGCTGTCACTTGTTGAATCATTTCTATCCACATGTCTCCAGTCTTAAATACTAGAATGCTTCACAGCAGCAGAATCAAATGAAACGTGCACACTGGAGTCTTTACTCAGATTTTCACAGATTTTTTAAAAAGAGCTGGATTACATAGATATGCCCCAGTTCAAAAAAAGAACTTTGTGAACTATTTTTAAATGAATTAATTTTATTTTACTTTTATTTAATTAGGCATTTAGACATAAAGAACCCTGCTTTATGTCTATAAGGTCCCACAAGCACTTGGGCTAGTTCCAAAGGTTCTTAATGAGGTTCAAGGGATCCTTGAGAGACTCAGGAAGTTCCAGATGGGATCCTGGGGGACGAGGAACGACTATTATAAACAAAAGTTGGACTATGGCTTTAAAATAAGTTTCATAACTAGAAATATCCAAACACGAAGTTTCATAATTAACTCTACATGAGCTAAAAGTTATCATATCCCCATCACTTGTGAAATGTAATCACTTTCACATATAGTCTGAGAAGCTATGCCCCCCCCACTCCCCCCACATCTGTTCTCCTTTCTCCTCCTCCTCCGGTTGATCCTGCTGCCCTCATCCCCCCCCCCCTCTCTCTTCCCCCCCTCCTCTCCCCTCCCCTCAGTGACCGATTAGCCGGTGCGGGGTTCTCTCCCATTTCCATGAGAAAGGCGGCGGTCGGTGAAAGGGTTAAGCCAGAGGACGAAGCCCCGAAAAAGCAGCCCTAATTTTCTGCCCGGCGGGGGATTTTGGGGGGGGGAGCATGGAGAGGGAACAAAGACGCCGGGGGAGGAGCGGAGACTCCGGCTTTACTATATGCACCTGCGGCCTGAAAGGCCTCGGACAATGCGCCTCCGACACGGCCAATTACGAACGGGCCATCCACCCGCTTTCTCTGTGGAGAGACGGGGGGGGGGGGGAGGAGGGGAACGGGGGAAAGTGAATTTTAAAAGAGGGTAAAGATAAGAAAGTAAATAATCGAGCTTTAAATCATCCCCGGCACTATAGACTCCCGCCCCCTCTCCCCCTTCACCATCACCCATCACATCTTCCCACCCCCGGCAAGACACCCATGTTCTCCCGATAATGTCCACTTTTGTCCCGAGTGTGCGCGGAGCGGCGGCCTCGGGAGGAGCTGTGAGGAGCTGTGGGAGGGAGAGGTCGGGGTCTGATCGCTGCTAGGCCCCTCTTATGCCCCTCTTATGTCCTCCTTATGACTCGGGTGGATGAGGTCATGTTTGAAACCAACAGCTGAGAGACACCACAACTCGTCTGGTGACACGCAGATAACCAGTTTTTTACAAACCCACCTGAGATTATTATAGGCCACTGACGTCGGTATTTGTTGGAACAGAGATTAAATAATAAAATAACTATGAGCAATTCTTTTGAGACAAATATAAGTGTGTATACTGGGAAATGTGGATGAACATACTAGAAACCATTGCGGCCAATTAGACCTAACCCGTTTGATAATCGTCCTGATGTGTTTTTGAATTTAAAACTGATTTTTTTTTTTTTTTTTATATTTGAAATGAAGTTTTCCTAATGCTACAGGTTGTCATTGATTTCCATTCATTTTTGATAGAAAAGAGTCTTAAACACAACGAACACACCAAGTCTTCATTATTCTATTCGAATCCACCTGCACACCGAGCACCAATAATCCCAATTATGCAAAAAACTATTGCAAATGTGAAGTTCACTGCGATGATTTAAACATTTGAAGCATTTTTGTTCCCATTGAGTTCGGTATAATATGGAAATTAATGCAATGCTTTAGAACAAATACATGTAAAGATCTGAAACATGACCAGTGTTTGTATAAAATCGTGATGCTTTTAAGGGGATAAACTGACTTAATGACACTGGTAATGTCCTCTAAAGCTGTATAGATAAGCACTTCTTACTCAGTCACTTCATTAGGTCTGCCTGTTAAATATATATATAATAATATTTGATTACAGCAGCTCAGCCATTAATTATACCTTTATAGATCTTTTATGTTCAGTTTTGGACGACACTGCCAACTGTTCATAATTGAGGTTGTGGACTGTTTAAGGGTTGTTATCTAATATTCCACCTCCTCATGTAAATTAATGGACAAATCAACACTCATTATAGTGCATACACCGGTATTATGACCAGTACCACACCTAAACATACGGCTGAATCAACATAGCCTCCAAATAAAGTTCAGTTGATATTTATCACACCATCAGCTGATGAAACCTCGTGATACGGTTGAAAGCTCCAGAAAGTGCTTGTAAGTGGACTGTTTTTTATTTTAAAAGGACTGCTTTCATTTGTTCAAGTGTCCTTAATAAAGTGGCCAGTGAATGTATTGGTCATGTGATAAAAAAGCTTTTCACTTTATAAAATGCTGTAAAATACAGTTAACGTGACATCATTAACGAAAAAAAGGATTTGTACTTTATTAATATTGTCATGAATGCCATAACAAAGATTTTTTTTTTTGAACCAAAAAGGAATTGAGACTCTTAGTATAAGAGCCTAAAAATGTTTACATTATTTACATGAATGCTACATACAGCAACTATAGCATATGGCAGCATTTACATACAAGAGAATTCATTCTAAAAAATAGAGATACAAGTCAGTAAAAAAGTTAAAACACTCAGGTAACAATGTAAACATTCACGCATTACTTTAATAAAACTGCTCTCCCTTTTTCAAAAAGATAAGTAAGGCATCTGTTTCCAGTGCATGTGGAGTTAGTAATGGAATGCTTCAAAGTTAAAGTCGGAATAATCTACCACATTCAATATTCACAGTGTTTTCTGAAGGCTGAAAGTAAAAGTTCCCTTTAGGTCCATAGCAGCACTAGTAACCAGACAGCAGGCTAGACAGGAAAATAGAGAAATAACAGTACTGTCGGTTTGAGAGAACCAGGATTAAAAGCACCTGTTACCTAAAAAATTATAGAATTACCCACAGGTAAATATCTGAAAAGTTTGCTGGAGATTTAATCTGAAACTCTGATACATTCTCTTCAGTGGTAGTAAAAACAGAAACATTTGACAGGTGGTTAAAAAACACAGGCCTTTTGTCACTCCAGTTTACTTTGTGGAAGACAGAACTTGTAAATCTTAGTCTGCTATTTTGGAATAAAACCACTGAAATGTAACATTTCATATTAAATTTCATTCACTTACTGAAAAGCCTATAAAACAATACAATTCTTGCCTAGAGCAAAGTGACAATGAATACACAGAGCGACTCAGGATGCTGCCAGAGCAACGCCTCTGAACAATTACGTCAAAAAGATCAAATCTAAAAACTAATTATAGCAAATAAAAATCATACAGGCAGCAAAAAACAAAAACAAAAAAAAAAAAAAAAACAGTGCCACATCTTTCCCACACAGCAAATCCAGTGACACTGGGGACACTAGACCTGACTGAAATGTAGGATTTAGAACCAGCCCGGTTCTACGTTCTAAAGAGACACCACACATCGGAGAGGCCAGTGTGTTCCGTTTATTTCCTGTGGATGCAGTGCTGATTGTCCCAACAGGTGGTTTCCGTGTCATCCAACAAGATTTCATCAGTTAAAAATAAAATGGAAAAATACAATAGTACTAAAACCAATGCCAAGGTACAAAAAGTTATTAAAAAAAAAAAAGAAAAAGCTCCGTCATTCAAGTTGTGCATTTCCTTCCCTTTATCCCCACCAGCACCCGGCTGCTCTCTAGCTCCGCTCACGCCTCGGGACAGCAACAACAAATAACCAGAGCGATTCAGCTCGGGTGATTTGTCCGTCACCAGCTGAGCGATTGTGATCCACCGACCCGGCTGCCAGGTCTTTTTAGTCTCTGTGCTGTGGCTGTGGACAGCAGGGACCTTCTCCGTGGAAGACTAATACACCCGCTACCCGGCCCAGTCCCCCAGCACTGACTGGGCATGGTGGAACTGTCATGAGTGCCACTGTCACAAGTGTTTTAAAGTGGTATTTTTATATAAAAAAAATAAAAATAAAACTTATTATGGATACTTTTCTAAAATATAAGAAAAAAAAAAAAAAGAGACAAGAAGACAGAAAAAGACAGAACATTTCCTTATATGTACACAATAAAGGTGGGCTCCGTCTTCACTGCAATCCTTCGTGGAGAGAAGTCTGCTGGAGGCTGGTGGGGCAGGGAGGAGCCTCCGCTCTGTACGTGTGCTGGGTGTGTGTGGCATTTATCTTAACTTGTGTGGCACCAAAGAGGTAGACAAACAGCTTTTCAATGAATATAAATGGAGTGGCTCGGTGTGTCGCGGAACCGTGTGTTTTCCTTCACGTCTCTTTGCCCGACTAAAGTCCCCCCACACCCGACTCCCATCTCCTGTACAGCCAGCTGTGCACCGAGAGCATTTGTGGTCCTCCCACTCAGTCCACCCCCACCCCCCGGCCCCGCTCCATCGCCCCAACCCCATGACTCCCACTTCCAGTCCTAGATGTGTGTGAGTGGGACGGTTCCGGAGAGGTAGTGCTGCTGGACGCTGGTGTAGCCCCTCTGTGCTGCCGTGGGGTCTCCGGCGTCCCCCTGGTCCGGGGATGTACATGCTGATCATGTCCCTGAGGTCGCCCTGCAAAGGGCCCCGGTGGTGGTTGGGCGTCCCTGTCGTGGGCGAGTGGGACACGGGTTCTGCTTTCACCATGGACATGGTGACGGGGCTCGGCTGCTGGGGACTGCTGTAGGACATGGGGCTGTAGGGGGACAGATGTTACAAGTAATATTGGTTAATGGTTTCCTTCAGTCAATGGATCTGTTGGACTGGTGATGCCAAAGATATTAAAAAAAAAAGTAAATTGCACAATGTCTCCAGCTTCATGGTGCTGATGCTAAAAATCATGATTACTGTGGAACAAATCAAAACTAATTTAAAATATTTTTTTGCCCACTTTTAGCACCTTAATTCTGAATGTCTTCTTTTGTCCCTTTAAAAAAAAAAACTTTTAAAATAAAAAAAGTACTTTTAAATAAACAAAGTATTTAGATCCTGAAGAAGACCATCAGCAACACTAAACTACTGAGCACGGAAAAACAAACTTTAGGCAAATTTGACTAAAACACATTTATCTTCTGTCTGAATGTCACATCATAACAACTAATTTTTCACTCAAACAAACGTTCATCTCACGCCAACGTAACTGAAGCAGAACTGTCTTTTCACAGGTTAAGGAAAGTTGATTTGTAAATCATTCATTTCCCATTTTGTGCTACTTCATGCGTTCAATAAAACAATACAGTCTCTGCTTTTCACCGATCTGAAAACAAACAAAAAACATCTTGTATGAGAGAACTAAACACATCTTTAGGTGGTGATGCCTTTTGATCAACGTCACATCAGTCTTTTGACACCACTTCATCTGGTTTCAGTTGCAGACTGAAAACATTTTAATAAGACTTTCAGGTTTAACAAGTCATGCTATGTTAAAAATAAAGCAATGTGGGGAACTGTGCATACGAGCAGCTCCTCTTCCACCATTATTCTGACCAAGAGAAGACACTCAAATGGATGGAGGGACAACTCTACTGGGAGCATGCTCGGATTAACAGCCTTAGGGGCATGTCAGGTACATCGCAATATTGGAAACAAATAGATTTCAGACTGCAAAATAAATCCCTGATGTAGCAACCATAGCATTGGGCTAACAGGAGACATAATGAGAGAATAGGACTTTATGATTCCCAAATGACTTCACTGTAGAGACACCTGCTAACTGACAACTTCTTACTTAATCCAAATTGTCTCTGGGCCATCTAATAAAGCTAACGGGGGCTAGTTTTATACTGCATTACAACTTAAATTTAACAGAGATTTTTTATAAATACTATTTTAATTTACTGAGAATATATTTGCCATTTCCTCAAGATCAGCTCTATTTTTTGGCCATATGACCTCAAACTTTAAGATTTCTGAGCATCTGTTGACAAGCGGTCACCTTACTCTTACTTTAAAAAACTTTTGTCTCTAGCGGTGATTCAGGAGGACGGGCATCAACAAGTTTTGGCTTCCAACATGACTCAAAGCCTCTGACAAGTGAGTAGCCATTAATCAAAATATCTTTTAGGAAAGCTTTAAAAAAGGATTCACCTGCTGGAGAACAAATCTGTCTTAACAAATGTCTGCAGTTGAATCATCATTCCAAAAAAGGAACCAAATGATCAGATCCCAGAATAGATTTCCACATCATCCATCTACATTGTTCAGTCTTTGTACTTTGGGGGGGGGGGGGGGGGACGTTGGACCCATAAGGCAGGAGGCAGGGACCCAGAAGTGGAACTGGGACAATGGCGGAGCAGGAATAGGGGATTGTGGGTAGAGGACCACACACAGAGCAGCCCTTCCTACCGTCAAGTCACCCTGATCAACATTCCAGGCAGGACCCAGCCCAGAGCAAAGCGTCACACGCATAACAAGTAGGCAACAGACTGGAGCCTGTTGTTCCATCGCAGGCAGTGCTCCTCAGTGACTCAATGGGCCTGAATGCACTTTATCTCAACACTCCCACCTGATTAAAGTCACAGATTAATAAAGTGCACTCTGTAAATTGGAGTTGAATTTTCACACTATTGGTCATATTCTTTCCTCATTTAAACTTCAATTTAAACTCTTGTAGATATAAAAAAAAAAAATTAAGGGGAATTATCAAAAACAGAAGTGCTGTTTTACAGCTTCTAAGTTTAATTTCAAGTCACAAAACGAATGTGTATGGAAGAGATATATGTGCAAGTCTAAGTATTGGAAGTGTATTTACATGGAGCAACTAAATAAGGCTGAAAGCTCAGTGGAATAAATTAAAGAAAAATGCATCACTAAACGACTTAGTTCACTGCGCATGCTCGCCCACTTCACTGAAGAGCTCCTCTCCTCCACTGATTGAAAAACAGTTCACCCTATTTCATCCCCAAAAAAAAATTCTAGGATGCCATCATCAGGTCCCATGTTTTATACTGTCGGTTGTTGGTTTTGAGTGCCTCGAGAAATAGTACATTTAATAAAACTTTGAATTTAAAAAAAAAACGCCATATTATGCTTGAAGCAGGTGGATCCGGCCTACTGCGCGCGTTGGGGACCTTCAGTCTTCTTTTCTTAAGCGTGTAGTTCGTTCTGAATTACTGGCTTGTGAAATAATTTAAGACGAATCATGGAAAAAAACAAACAAAAAAACAACACTTTGAAGTTTTGGCTGCACTTTGATCATTTTCACTTGCCCATTCCCCCCCAGTAAGTGTCTTGATTAAAACCATGTTGGAAGTTCTTATGCAAACCAGACACAACTCACCTGTACGAGTTGCCTCCGTTCATGTACGTCTGCGCCGCCGTCATAGCGGGCGGGTACTGGAGAGCTGACAGGTCGTACCGGTGGAGCTGCTGCGTGTAGCCGAGCGCCTCGCTCTGCATGCCGGCGTACCCCCCGGTGGGGCCCCAGCCGTAGCTGTCCATCCTCGGACTACCGCCTTGGCCCTGCGCGGCCGCCAGCAGGTTGCCGGCCGACAGCGGGTACTTGCCCACCTGGGCGTCCTTCTTGAGCATGGGCTTGGTCTTGCGGCGCGGCTTGTACTTGTAGTCGGGGTACTCCTTCATGTGGACCGCCCGGAGCCGCTTGGCCTCGTCGATGAAAGGCCGCTTCTCGGCGTCGGTCAGCAGCTTCCACTCAGCTCCCAGCCGCTTGCTGATCTCGGAGTTGTGCATTTTGGGGTTTTCTTGAGCCATCTTGCGCCTCTGTCCCCTAGACCAGACCATGAAGGCGTTCATTGGCCGCTTGACTTTATCCATGGGGTCGACTCCCGGTGGGCATACAGTTTTGGACCCCGGGTGAGAGTTGCCATTGCCGCCCATGCCCCCGGTCATGTTGCCGGTGACCGGTGACATTCCCTGGGAGGTCTGGTGAGACGGGGGCTGGCCGGTCGGCTTCAGCTCGTGTTCCATCATGCTGTACATGTTGGGACGGATGTAGCAAAGTTGACACGAGTTAACGAAGAGTTGAAACGAAGTCGCACAGCCGCCTTTTTGTCGCCGTCCACCTGGCGACTTGTGCCCAGGTTTCCCTACAGATTTAACCGGGTGATGCGAATCAACTAATTACTCACGACGAACGCGGGGACACAAAACAACCGCAACGGACGATTTATTTGTTTTCTCTTAAATAAAACGTCTGTTTGTGTCGGTCAATACTTTGACACTAAAACACACAGTCGTTGTTGAAAAAGTTAGCCGCTGCCTCTGCGTCGGTGCTGCGAAATAGTTCTCGGCGGAAAACCACTTGTTGTCAGACGGCCAACTCACACACTGAACTCTTCTGCCCGTCCGCTGCAAAAGTTGCCCTGTTCTCGTGCAGTTTGGCCGGGTGCGGACCAATGGGAGGGCGAGGAGCTTCCGCGTGCGTGCGCGCATGCAATTTGCAAATGAAAAGGCTCCGAGGGTGCGTGAGACACTTGTTGATGACGGCGGCGGAGAGAGGGGAGGCATTCCGCGGAGACAAGTATCTTAATATAATTAGCCTGTTATCAGACAGCAGATCAGATTATTCACGTTGAATAAAATGTTCAATCAAAGTGATCTACTAAAAGAGAGTAAAAATCACTGCTTCGATTGGGTCCAAACACTACACGCGCGCACACATACACACGAAGGCTAATTCTCTAAACCCAAAACCAGTTCAAACTGCCTGTATCTGTCTTTTTTCAGTCCAGGGTACTTATTCTGTTTATGTACTGCATGACACAAACAACACACAATTTATTTCAATACGTGTACTACATTTGATTAAAGCGTAAACATCTACTGATATAAAAAAAGTAAAATAACATTGAATATTTCTTCTTATGTTAATCAAATCCCATTGCAATTTGCATAAAAGCAACATCAACAAAAATATATATAAAAAAAACTTTCAGGAAGACTGTGACTGTACCACACATCATTTTTTAAGTGTATTTTCCTTAGAAAAAACAATTATAGACCTATATTGGAAGATAACTAAAGTGCTACTTTCATGAGAAAAAAAAAATCAGTATCTTCTATTTATGAATGTAGACCACCACAAAACATACAGATGTCTTTTTTGAGGGGCCAGATTAACCCCTTTAAGGACCCCTGTTGACCTTCACTTCCTCCCATTCAACAGTATGTATACATGTGTTTGAGTACTAGTCACGTACAGTGGGGACTGCAGGCAACAAATAGCAGCATCGCTATATTTTTGCCTAGAGGCCCAGAAACATACCAGTTTAACAGTTAGAAAACTAGACAAACACAGTGCCCCTCTACACCAGACATCTGCAGTTAATGAGGCCTTTAAGGGTCTGGCTCCTGGGGCAGTTGCCCACTTAGCCTGGGTGGTAATCCAAAAGGTCACCCTTTTAGGGCAAATAAAATCAAATGAATCTTTTAATCTGTAGGCCTAAACTTTTATGTCATAACGGTGATGTGGTACACCCTGTTCACTCATAACTTTGTATTTTGTATAACATTGGGCATATATTTTTTTCAAACCATGATAATGAAAATACAGTGCAACTGCATTTCTATAAATTAAAGAAGATTAGCTAAATGTACATGTCACACACTTTTTTTAAACTAATCACACCTGCTATAGAGCTTGTTTGCCGAATGTGTGAATACGGGTGTTGTTTCCTTACTCTAACATTTTGACAATGATGAAGATCCAAGTAGATTCGAAACATAGTGTATAAAAGTATGGCATGTAGTAGTATGCAGGCCTTTTCCTTCATGAAACAGCAACTTTTTCAAACATATCCCTCCGCCGCTAAACTAGTCTGACTCAATCAAAGACAACAACATTATTATAAGTGCAGCTAACCGCTAATGAAATGCTTGTTGAGTCTTCTTTAAAGCCCAGCTTTTGAGAAGCCTGGCCCTCTTTTCAGAGGATTGTGCTGAAGACATGTCCCCATACACGGGTATTGATTCGGCTACAATGGCACACAGAATTACTTTGGAGCTGCAGGAGAATGAGGAAGATCTTTGTTGGTCTGGTGAAAATAGACCTCTTCTTTTGCTGTCTTCCTTTGTCTAGAGCGGGGCTCCCCAAAAACTACAAGGACCGTGCTGGGTTCGAGTCTGCTCCACTTCATCCAAAGTTGGCTTCAGTGATGTGGCAGATAAATCCATCCGTCTAACCTGACACATAAAGTCATACAATGCTGTAGGCAATATAATTAAGGCCTAAATTATAGAAGAATTGATCTGTTCATTAACAATAGGCAAGCAGTATTTCCTGAATCTACAATCAAATATTGTGTAGTTCTTTGTCATATAATGATCACAAAGAAGTGTCTGAACGTGGGATGTGTTGGTGGTTCCTGGCGGCCGTGCCGGGCTTTGTGTGTTTCCACCCCTCTAGTGAGTGGAAGAACTGTCAGCAGAAGGTGCGTGTGTTGGAGGAAGCAAGTTGAACTGGATTCAGATTCATTGAATGTCGTATAACTCCATCCTTACTGGGCATTAGCTTATATGAGACTGCATACACACTGAGGACATAACAGAACACATGGCTAGGGGCTAGTAGATGTTTTGGAATCTGCGTGGCTGAAATAGTTTTATTATAGAAAAACTGTTTTTGTGGACATTTTGCAAAAACTATGTGGGGCCCATTCAATATCCACTAAAATATGACATCACAATGAACTGCATTGGACATTCCAGGGCAGCCCAATACCCCAGAAATGAGCTTTACAATTAAGTAATGTTCAGTTGTGTGTCCTTTATGTAGCCCTGTGTAGAGTAAAGGTGTGGGATCTGTCTTTCTTGCAGAAGATTTGACCTCATGTCGAGTCATAGACCTGTACTTTATGTTTTACGTTTTTGTGATCCATAACCAAGATCTGAATGTTGCCCAATCCTGACCATACTGTTTTTACCTCGTCATGAATTGTTTATTTTTATACAGAAAGATTTCAAACGTTCATTGTTACTGAACATAATCCAGTACTTCCTATACCAATGTTCTTTTGTGGCGATTGGGTTGTACCTTCTTCATCATTTGTGTGTGTCCACCGTTATTTCAACTCGTTCTCACTCCCAACTCATCAAATACTGACACTTGGTCAGTGGCCCAGTGGGGTCTGATGCCGATGCACCAAGGCACCCTTTAGGGTTTCCATGAGACGCACCAGGCTTACAACTAAATCCATTTAAACCCATCTGCATCATTATTAGACGCTCAACTGATGTAGTATGATGAGCGAAAAAGTCAACATAGGGTTGGAGTGGAGGTTTGATAGGTAAAACAAACACAGAACTCTCACCCAGTAGGGCACTGTTTGTGTTCTGTGTGAAACCGGTTCTACTTTAAAGGTCACAGTTTAAAGAGTAATGCTACTGAGCGAGCATCATTAAGTTAGAATGTGTTGGTTGTTTATCATTATTTCATCATGTCCTTTGCTCAGCCTCGGGTTTGATTCATACTTGACACAAGTGGTAAACAGGAGTCTCTTCATAGATATCTACGGCATAGGTTTTGATTTATATCTCTTCTTTCAGCTGTTAATAACACCCTCTCAAACACATACTATTGTAAATGATCAGGTCATGTCCTGCTTTGATAGTATTCCCCACAGTATTTTCTTCACTTCACTTTATAGGCTGTTTCTGTTATTGTGTGGCTTTGGAGAATCCAAGTTACCAAACTACCCCTTTAAAGGGGAACTCCACTCATTGACTTGTGGAGTAGTACTAAATGGAAAGAAAGTTGCATAAAGTCTCCAGAGGGAGATGTGCCTTTTAAATGTCCTCAAATGATGTCACTTCAGTCAGAGCTGGTTGGGGCCGAAGAGAAGTTTAAAAAAGGAAACAAATCGGGAGTTGTGAAGTTAGAAGTGGTTTTGCAGCACTTCAGTTGCATTGTGGGTAGTTTAATAGTCTTTTATTATTGTCTTCACTATCAGCCACCTCCACCTGCATCGGACACATGTGGGAGGAAAAGCCAATCACAGTTCTTGTGATCTGCATGTGATATCCAACAAGTCTCATGGTGTCAGCTCCATAGCTACAGTAAAACCCTTTAACTAGAACTTAAATTCAAGTTCTCAAGCAAGATTTTTCTCAGTAGTGTCACAGCCTTGACTACATCCGACAGATAAGAATCACTGTGTCACTCACAAACAGGTGAGGCAGGTGAGATTTCCCGGCACTTGGCATGAATTTGTGTGTGTGTGTGTGTGTGTGTGTGTGTGTTTGTGACATCCTACCAAGTGTGTGTAAGAGAGAGTTTACAAAGTCAGTTGGAGAGTGTATTATGCAGATGTGTGTGTGTGTGCTATCTGCAGGTGTGTGTGTGTGTGTGTTTGTGACCATGTGTTTGTGACTAATTGGGAATTGTGAGGCTCCAGTCTCCCGTTTCCATCTCCATGACAACCTTGTGTGGAATCCCTTCCAAACCTTGCCCTCCTCCGCCTCCTTGCTCCCCCTGGCTTTCCTTCTTTCAAAAACAACTCACCAACACACTCACGCTCTCGGCTTTTCTTCGTCTATCTGTCAACCTCTGCGGCTTCAGAGGGAATGGAATGGCAGAGGAGTTTTTTCAGCCCGCTCTGTCCCGTCACACGCTCTAACTTTACGCTTGTGTGTCACGTCAGACACAACACGGCAGTGGGTTTCCACCTTTCTGTCATCATCACAGAGCTGCGCTCTCTCCTTCTTTTTTAAACGTTCTTTTGCTGCTTGTCAAAGTTGATGGAAGTGAAGTGAAGTGAAGACAGCAGCGTTTTTCAGTCCTCCCCCCCTCACAGAAATGGCCATGCTGTTCACCACCTGGTCTATTATTCATCAGGTTTTCCATTGAAATCCCACTAATTAGTAAAATGAACTGTTATACACTCCTTTTCTCCACAAGTGATGCAATCCATTCATTTTTATCATACCGTTTAATTTAGTCTTTGGTCACAGGGGACTCCTTGGCCTTCAGTCATGTGGCAGTAAACTGTAATAATAGTCATAGCTGATAATGTGGCAGCGGTGTGTGTTCACCTGAGGTGGGTGTGTAGATCCTGGTGTGTGTGTGGATGTCAAGCCTACTCTGTTCAGCTTTAATTACGGCAGTTTCACCTGTGACAGACAAACTGGCTCACAAATGGTTTCCCTGTCATCTGGAGAGATTCTGGATCATCTTACAGTCTCTATGATATTATACTGAAATAAATGTCAACAATATATCACTATAGCTGAAAACAGACATGCCATAAGTGTACTCAACATGTATTATATTGAAAGAAATTAACTGTGAAAAGTATGCTTCATAGCCACCATAGGGCTATTATATCATTGCAGGACCCTAAGATGGCATTAACTAGCATCACAGTTTAAAAGTGGATTTAAATAGGTGAGTTTTGAGTGCAGGGTTTGATCAAAGATGACACCAAGGTCAGGGATGTGTGTGTTTACATTATGATTTGAGGGAAGCAGTGCTGGGGTCGGGCGCATATGGTAGTGTTCCAGAAACCTGGGAAACTTTTGTGAACTGAGGAGAGTGCCAGGAGATCGTACATTAGATCAAAGACATTGTCCAACACCCAAGGACTGAAGGTTCAAGACTTAAGCTCGCCATTTACTCTTGCTGTTGATGTGCGTGATGTAGTGGATTGGAGCTGTCCTCCTTCAGCTCGGTGAGGACGGCTGTGAAAAACCAGTGGCATACTATTCCACAAAGTTATCCAAACCAGCGCATTCAACCACCAACAATGAGGCCATGAAGCATTTTGAAATTGAAGTTGCCAGTGGCGACAAGATCATGGTTTACCACAATCAGTTAGCTTTCCTGGCCATGTGTCAGTGTGCCAATGCTTGAGTATTCAGATGGAGCCTGATGTTGCAGCGATAACATCAAGCACATTTAAGTACCCTTACAAACTGTGAACATTATCCTGAGCTCATCCGTGTCAGACACATTCTAACCTATTATCATTTTATTATGGTCCATTTAGAGTCAAATAGTCCATAAGGCGGAGTAGGCTTTAGGCCGGGGCTACCTTGTTGTGGACTGGTTGCTGCACTACCAGAGCCGTATACGGTGGTTCTACGTCAACGTAACTTCCGTTCATTGGTTACAAAAAAGGAAAAAATGGCATCGACCTTATTCCAAGATAGTGACAGCCAAGGCGACGAACTCAAGTCCACAAACCAATGGGTGACGTTGCAATGACTACATCCACTTCCCATATACAGTCTATATACTGGCTAAATAGTCAGATAATTTTCTCAGGAGTCTGTGGAGACCAAACCAGAGCAAATAGAAGAGTGATTATTGGACTTGCATTCATCCCGTGGACAAAAACATCACTCCAAATGAATGCTAATATTGCTCTGTGTGTGCTGGATGTACACATAGACATTTAATATGTCAGCCATATCAGCTTTACAAAGCGTGACAGGCCCGTGGCTGTATATCTGTCTGTTTCTGTGTCTTTCTGCTCCCTAGTGGCTAAAAATCATTGAATGCAGCTTTAACCTAATTATGCCATAATATCTCCTGCTGACTCAAATGTGGACTCACTAAGCATGTCAGAGCATCAAGTCACATGACTTATTTTAGTGTTAAAGAGCTTTGACCATGACATTTCCATTATGGCCTCTCATTCACAATGCACACAAAGTAATGAGAGGATTCAAATGTTATGGAACTCACCGAGGTAAAAAAACAGCTTGATGGAAAGGAGGGAAAATCTGAATGAACAGAAATTAAGTGGGATGAAATCAAGAAGTAAGGAGGGCAGCGGAGTGGGGGTGGGGTGTAGATTAGAGGGTGAGAAAGAAGCAGTGAGGACGAGTAAGTGAAAGCCACAAAATGAGGGAAGAAAGGGGGACCAAGATGGCGAGAGAGAACAAGGGAGGAGGAGGAGGCTCGAAAGGATGAAGGGATGGATGATGAAGGGGTGGGGTGTGAGGGTTCAGTGCAGGAGGGTGGTTTTGGGTGACAGGCCTCATTGAATAGACCTCTATTCTCCCCTCTGCTGGCTTCTCTTCTCATGCAAAACAGGCCTGTTCAGCCTCCCAGCCATCCGTCACACAACAGAAAGACCATGGCAGGCCCTTTACGAGCCTCACACTCGCATAATCCACCCCCCCACACCACCCACCCACCCCACCATCTCTCAACCCCACAATCCAGCACCCAACAGGGGGTGGAGTGGGTAACAGTGTGTGTGTGTGTGTGTGTGTGTGTGTGTGTGTGTGTGTGTGTGTGTGTGTGTGTGTGTGTGTGTGTGTGTGTGTGTGTGTGTGTGTGTGTGTGTTTGTGTGTGTTGGGCAGTTGGGGGATGGGTACGGGGGTATCTTCGCCAAAGTGCCTTTGGAAGAAGGGCCACCTAGGCTGAGAGCGGGACAAAAAAAATCAGAGACGTAACATGTTTTGAGACTGCATGGACGTCATATTGGGACACCGGGGAGGTTTGGAGGGGTTAACCGGCCTGGGATGTAGTGTGTTTGTGAGTGTGTGTGTTTGTGGAGTGGAACAGGGGGCCATTGAGAGTGTTGGTTCAGAGCTACAAGTCAATGACAGCTGGAAGGAGCGCAGTTTATATTTATTTAGTTATTCATGCATGCTGGTGCAGGGCGCATATTTACATTCACTGTGCATGACAATGCATGTGTGTGGATGCTGCATACATGTGATGTATGACATTTAGCCGGTAGACTAGGGGATGCCTTGTGGCAGATGCCAACAATGTAAAAATGAGAGCTAAATACAGCCTTTGCTGTTCCTTTTGCCCCTCTGACGGTAAATCCCAGATTGATGTAACCAACCTGTTATCGTCTTCTTAACTGACTCCTCCTCAGCACTCAAGGTTCCTCCAACTCTGAACTGACGGGCCCAGCGCTGTCACTTGCCTCTCGATATTCTTTTACACTGTGTAGTTATTTCAAAACACCACTCATTCTGCCTTAATCAATGACTTTGGATCCTGAATCAAAGTCCGAATGCATTAAGCTAACGCTACCGTTACTAGTTCATGCTATGTCAGACGTCACATCCATCAAATTTTGTTTCTTAAATATCTAAATGGTTGTCTGTAATAAAATTTATTTTTTTAAAAATGTTCTGGTTATAAAGGGACAGTTCTACCCCAAATATGTCATATAGTCCCATTATATGGGAAGACAGACATCTCTTCTGTCAATATCTACAACATTATGTAACTTACACTAAAACAGTCCAGATATATTAATAGCACTTGCAGGATAATGGAAAAACATGTATTTTTGATTTTGGTCCTTTAACTTGGGCCATCTGGAGTGCAGTAGTGAGGTCTTTTAGCAAGGCTCTTGCGTACCAACAGACCGGAGCTTGCATGCCATCAGTGGTGCGGGAACAACAGCTTGAGAATAACTGCCTTATGTCAATGAGGGTCATTATGACAGATAAAAGTGCATATATATATATATACCATGACATTTCCATATATATATATATATGTGTGTGTGTGTGTGTGTGTGTGTGTGTGTGTGTGTGTGTGTGTGTGTGTGTGTGTGTGTGTGTGTGTGTGTGTGTGTGCATATAAGATGCTTGTTCATTCAAAGAGCTGTTTTAACTATACTATTTTAAATTGTTGAAAGAAGATTATTTTCTTTTAAAGACATCTTCTAAAAATCTTGTTTTTGCCAAACTGCTCTAGTGATGTGCTTGGTGTACCATATGACCCTGTGACATCACAGTTACAAGTGACTACAGGTGCAACAGGGCACACTTCCAACCTCAGCCAGTCACAGGCGATAGGGGCAGTGGTTCAAGATAAGACAGTCCAAAAGGTGTCAAGTGTTAACAGAAAAATAGTGCTGTCCAGTGTGGGGTAAGATGACTCTTTGAAATGAGATTGAGACAGTTTTTGGATGGAACTAAACCTGTCGTGGTTTGCTCTGCCTGCTGTCAGATTACTCCACATTATTTATTTTTTAAATGATGGACGACAATCCAATCCCAAAAAAAATGAAGACTTCATTCAGACCCAAATGATCTGCAGAGCACCAAATCAGTTAACCAGTCCTTCTTGGTCCACTCACATTTTTTATCTTTCACTTTCACACAAATCATCCCTCGTGTTAATGCCAAATGAAAACTGAGGGAGCATTTAAAAGCACAGGAAAAAAACAGAAAGGGACAAGATTTTGGACTCAATGACCGATTTCCAATGTGAAATCAATGAACAATGTTAAGCACCGCATCCCACTGTGATCGCACTGCAACATGACAATAAATCAAAGACGTACAGGTCCAGCACGTTAATTGTAATATTATTCCTAAAATACTGAGCATTCTCCAGAATGCGTCGCTCCAATAACCCCCTGCTGCACTGTATCTACTCAGCCTGAGTCAGAACATGTGCCGGACGGACCCCAAATCAAAAGAAATAAATCGTTCAACCACTTAAACAAATTCATGAATTCTGAGTCCATCTGGGACTGACATAAAGCAGCCACGTCTGCGGCTGAGTGGGTGGCCCTCACCCTCACACCGGGGGCTCCCCAGTAATACTACAGTCTGATCTGCAGCTCTACTGCAGCAGATTAGGCGCTGCTCAAGGGCACCTCAGCAGTGATAATGAGGGAGTTGTGAGGGCTACTATTCCAATATTTATCCAGTCAGTGGGGGAATCGAACTGACAGTTTTCCTTAAAATCATTTAGTCTTATCCGTCCCTGTCTGGAGGATAGTTTATGCCCATAGCTTCTATTATTATCTGCGCCAGGGTTAGCCTGTGAGGAGGTAATGTGTTGGATCGTGTGTGCATTCGTGGGTGTGTGTGTGGGTGTCTGTCTGTCCGCAGCTAATCTCACATACTGCTGGACCCATCAGACTAATATTTTGTGTGCTCATTTATGACTGTGTGGTCAAGGACCTCTGGTGGTTGCAGTGATTCACAATTTGTTTTGTTTTTTTAAATTTTGCCCCAATCTTGACTGTAAGGAAGCACAGTGTGAGACAACTGAGTGAGATTTAACTTCCTCTTTGTTTGGGAGGGGAGAGGGAGACTCAAAGATCTGCATTCTACTGAGTGCACTTTTCTAGTTGACATCACTTTTCTCTTGGTCTAATTCAAATGATGTCTTAATCTATAACTGGTGACCACCTGAACCCATTAACCGGTAAATACTATGTGGGCACATGATATTTCCCAACCTTACATTGCCTGAACACTCAATCTGATCTAATTACGGAACTAATGATGACACCAATACACCATCTTAACCCAAAATACATAATTATGTCTGCTAAAATCAACAAAAAAAACGCTTGTTAACCAGCTAGTAAGACAGCAGCTCCTGTTTGAGTTAAATTAGTCCCGATTGATATCCCACTTGGTATTTGGAAGGAGTAAGATTCTTCTTCCAGTTTGAGTTGCTTGCAGACAGTCATCCTGCCAGTTAATTTAAGAACCCTGCTATAGAGAAGAACGATGTTTCCCTCTGGTGGAGGGACAGTGCTTTTGTCCTTTAACCCAGAGTCCATGTTTCTGTCATATCTTTAGGGGTCTAACTCTTAGTACTCAGAGGAAAAAGTATTTTAATTAACTAAGGGTTATAAATACTATGATAGCCATTTTTTTTTAGCAATAGGTCATGGAGTATGTTGGGGTTATTCACCCGCACATTGATTCCATATAAATGCTAAAACAACTTGCTTTATACTCCAAGAGTGTTAAACCATCTTTCTATTCAGTTTTATTATATGCAGCTAGATAAGTACAAAAACTCAGCAGCTAGTCACCATGATTACTTAGATTGTTTATAAGTCATATTTATTCAAGATAATAATTAACATTGAATACAATGTTTTTAATCTTAAAAAGTAGTTTTAATCTGTCAAAATACCTGAACAAAATGTACAGGTCCATGAAAATAGCCAGGCCCGGTCCCCCAAGGCTCATAAGGAGTTGTTTGGATTCACTAACAAGAATTTATTTGCAGTTTAATTATTTTTAGTTGAAATACTTAGGAAATGTAGCCCATGACTGAAGTTGGCCTTTTTGTTTGTATAACTGGAAAAAAAAAAAAAAAAAAAAAAAAAAAAAAAAGTTGTTAAAACGTACAACCAGTTAGTTTTACTAGATTTTATTTTGTAAATATTTGTTATGGCAACTCTGGTCCCCCTGGTGGTGAATAGACCAAACGTCGGCTCAAAATTTGACGTGATCATTTTTTGTCATTTCCAAGGTGTCGCAAACTCGGAGTATTTTGTTGGGATTAACTAAACATAACTCCAGTATCCTGAGGGTCAGCCAAACGGCTTCCGTTCAAACTTCCAGGGATTTCGCACCGTA
This sequence comes from Anoplopoma fimbria, assembly GCF_027596085.1. Lineage (NCBI taxonomy): Eukaryota > Metazoa > Chordata > Actinopteri > Perciformes > Anoplopomatidae > Anoplopoma > Anoplopoma fimbria. The sequence goes on from NC_072455.1 coordinate 12,300,691, forward strand.
CTTGCGCGCGTGACTGAATGGACATGACACCGATATACAATTAAATGTTTATTACGAAAAGACAACAATCAGAACTGACCATATAGTGTATATAAGAAGGTAATGAATGACATGCTAGAATGTTCTTAATAGCGTCCAGGCTGAAGGCTGCTACTGTCACTTTAAGACTCAGATGGCAGAGCAGTAAAAAAGAAAACGAAAACGCACAACCACCACGTGATCGAAAGTCCCGTCACACCTACAGTCGTCAGATATATAAACGCTCGTTTTAACCAACTGAAAGGGGGAAAAACTCGGGAATAAATATTAGACCTCAGTGGGCACGTGTCTGTCAGTGCCAGGAGTCGTACTAAACCTCGCGCGCTCTCAGCCGCCAATCAGCGACAGGTTTGTGCCGGTCCATTAAAGCGGAGCTGTCATCTTAGTGTATCCGTTAAATACTAGCCTTTCCACAAAGGGTTTGGCCACAAACGGGGTTCATGCTAGTCAACAATGCAGAGGCCAGTTTACACTGTCAAGGAGGAGAAACCTTTATTTTTTTCTTTAAAGACCATTAAAATAAATACTATACAGAATCCAATGTAGAAAACGTGATACTGTTTCTATCTCAAAAAGGTTAACAATTCCGCAGTCATTTTAAAAAATAGCACTGACTATACACCTCAAAACATGACGGTTCTCCTACACACCAAACCCCATGATGACAGGCATTTTAATGAGAGCGCTTAGAAAGAGGAGGGGGGTCTCTATACTTCTGTAGTTTGGTCCTTTCATTTCAGATATCCAACCCCCCATCCTCCCAACATTTTTGGCGAGGTCGGTTACAAAAAGACACCTGCCACCTTATCAAAATCAAATATGTTGTTGAAAAATAAAATCTAAATGAACAATAATGTCAAAAGCGTTAGAGGTGAAGATCCAACCGGGTCGTCAGGGTCGAGAGGCAAAGTCTCCACAGCACTCACCGTTGTTTTTTTGCCTCCGAGCTTCTGTGGCCACCAGTCAGTCTTCGACTGAATGCTACTGCACAAGTCAAGCACTATGTACAATAGCAGTTAAAAATATAATATATATGAAACAGCAGTAAAGGATCAAAACGGTAAACAACTCATTCATGATGGATTTTACTATATAGGTCTTTTTATTGAATATGCCCTGTGTACTCTAGCCCCAGAAACCTCTTAACATGATCATGGATGGGAGTTAAAAGGCTGTTTGCAGTACACTGAAGGTTGCTTAAATACTGATCTGGTCAAATGCAGCGCTTCCCATTTCAGTTAGAGCATTGGTGAGTTTTTGAGTCCAAACTGAACTGCAGTCTAAGCCACTCGTCTATTTGCGGTGCAAATCACTGTCGCATTTCACAATAGCGTTGGTGATCTTCAGGTTAACGTTGTGCACTTTATCAATTAAGCAAAGTTATTAATGTAGTTTAAGCTTTTGCTGACAGAACTAGAATATTTCTTAACATTAACTTTGTTGGGGTCTTGTTTCTAATGCGCTTTTGGAAACGCGGTAATGTTTTGCACAAATTGGGACCCATTTACAAACTCGCTTGTTTGATGATGAATGTTCTTTTGTTTGCAAAAACATGAATGTCAAAATTAATGCTTTAAAGTTTAGAGGCTGGATTAGCTGCAGGAAGAATTTAGGTGCCAATTTTGGGGAATCGAGTATGGCAAGCAGATGAGGCAGGTCAGTAATTCCATCCTTCCAAAACGGCCAAAAAACTATTTCAAAAGGTAAGGGAGGAACGATGGCCACATTCTTCCTTCCCTTAGAAAGTAGAGGGTAAAGTCATGGTGGAATTTAGCAAAAGGAAGTTCTTAGAATTCAGATCGTGTAAGAAAACAAGGTTTTGACTGCTAAAATAAGTGGGGAGAGGGTGGACGATGGGCACGTGGAGTCTTCTAGATAAGATCAGCCACATTCATGGGCATCTCCTCCACGGTGGTGTTGTAGAATGTCTCAATGTCCCTCAGGGTGCGCTTGTCGTCCTCGGTCACCATGTTGATGGCAACTCCCTTTCTGCCGAAACGACCACCCCGACCAATCCTGACATGAAAAAATGAAAATCAGTTGCACTGTGAAAAGGCCATCTGGAGGCTCCAACTATGGGATTGATGGGAAACATCCCATGATTTATGTATTTAGGGTTCAGATTGTTATTTGATACTTTGCACTGTTGGTCTCGTCTTACCTGTGGATGTAGTTTTCCCTGTTGGTCGGCAGGTCGTAGTTGATGACTAGAGACACCTGCTGGACATCAATACCTCTGGCCTGAGCAGGAGCAGAACGACCATTAGTTAAGCCACACAATGTAATTTGCATACATACAGCACAGTGACAGGAGTGAGTTCAAGAAGAAACTGTTTCAGGTCACATGAACTATGAAGAAACTCATCTTCTGGGGATAAAATGAACTAAAGTCTACAGTACATTGGCGTCACCTCAGTTTTCACTGATGTGAATGTCAATGTGATAGCAGCACATGCTTTTAAGAAAATTGTTTTTCCAGTCATAATTCCTCTCCAAATTGTTCAATGTAAAATCTAAAAGATTTGATGAAAGTCTGAGTGTAATCCGCCAATTAGTTGTGAGTCAAGGACTTAAACCCAGCTACGGTGGAGGGCAGATAGGCTTCTCTACCAAGGAACATTCAGTCCTTCACCACCACTGCAGATGGGAGGAGAGGGAACCCTGGACTGCACACAGTGCTTGTGATAGCCGGTGTAAAACAGATATTGTACATACCAACAGGTCAGTGGTGATGAGGACTCTGCTGGAGCCAGAGCGGAACTCCCTCATGATCAAGTCTCTCTCCTTCTGGTCCATGTCACCGTGCTGAAAGACGAGATTGTGGATACAAGTGAGCCAAAAAACATGAACAGTCACAGGCAGTCGTCTTAGAGAGCTGGGCCGGTCACAGCAATGGACTTCATTGCAATATTACTTTAGGGACATTTTACCTAAGATGCAAACCAACAACATTTTGGAGTAATGCCTCAACCTGGTACTAATAGGGCTTTCACAGGCTCAATTTAACATGCAAAATGGAATATCCCCAATACATTTTTTTTTAAAGTTATGAATCTTGTTGGTTAGATTGGGTGGTGTATGCAGAGGCCCTTACCAGAGCGGACACGGTGAAGTCTCTGGCGTGCATCTTCTCGGTCAGCCAGTCCACTTTCCTCCTTGTGTTGATGAAGATGACCGCTTGTGTGATGGTCAGGGTTTCGTACAGGTCACACAGCGTGTCCAGCTTCCACTCCTGAAGACCACCAACAGGTCAGACAGAGCAGGCTCAAGCACTTTGTACACAGCAGGTCCTCAAAGATCTGGGCACATTATACTAAGCTGCCCAATTTCTGTTTTATTTATTGCTATTGTTAGCGCAACAAGCGTTAGCTAATGTATTGCGTACAGTGAGGTGATGTTATTTAGCCTACACTGATAGAAATGGTTGGGGAGAAAAAGCCACACCTCCCAGTAAAACACAAGTTCACCAGCACACCAAACTACAGCCACCTATAATTATCTTTTTCAGTTAATCACTTGTATTTGCTGACTAAACTCAACATTGACTAGAACTCTCTCTCCACCTCTTTCTCCACGTTGATGTAGAACTGACGGATTCCCTCAAGGGTCAGCTCCTCCTTCTTCACCAGGATTCTGACCGGTTCACGCATGAACTTCTTCGTGACTTCCAACACGTCAGCTGGCATGGTGGCCGACAGGAGGACAACCTGAACACACAGACGAGGGAGAATGTTAGAGCGTTGACAGACATCAGGGTATCCAGTCTTTTCAAATTGTTCGATATAAAATCTAAAAGAATTAAGTGTAATCCGCCAATTAGTTGTGAGTCAAGGACTTAAACCCAGCTACGGTGGAGGGCAGATAGGCTTCTCTACCAAGGAACATTCAGTCCTTCACCACCACTGCAGATGGGAGGAGAGGGAACCCTGGACTGCACACAGTGCTCGTCATCAAACCTGACATTTGTTAGTCTGATGTAAAAGTTAAGTTCTTACCTGTGTGCTGCTTGCCAGTTTCTGGAAAATCTCATAAATCTGGTCCTTGAACCCTCGACTTAGCATCTCATCAGCCTCGTCCAGCACAAACATTTTGATGAACTTAGAAGCTGCAAGGATATGACATAGGCAGATCAGAACACCACGTTTCATGCGCTCATACACGTCAATGTTGAGTGATGCTGGGGGCTGTATTCAGAAGTAGTGAGGTATGATCACGTCTCTGTAGCCCTGCTATGCTGAGGACTCAGGCCAGCAAAACGCCGACCAGAGCAACAACAAAGCAGCGGTTTACAGAGTCAGCTGACACGCATGGGTTTCATCATTATACAGCAAGTCTCTTTCTGATAATGCACTTAAAAGTGCAAGAATAGTTTGATTCATCGCTCATGGAGTGACTGATTTTACAAGTTGATCCCCCCCGCTCAATTCCCCATGCAGCAACTTTTCTACAACTAAATTTCCTAAGTATTTTGTTGATATTTATAGGGTAAAGTTTCTTCATTATGAGTCTCTGTATTTACTTACAGAGGTTCTTGCGATTTAACATGTCAAAGACACGGCCGGGGGTTCCCACCACAATGTGAGGGGATTCAGCCTGGAGCTTCTGGACTTCACTGCGAATGTTGGTCCCTCCGATACAGGCATAGCAATTGGCTCCCATGTAGTCACCCAGGGCCAGCACCACCTTCTGGATCTAAAGGTCACAAAACAAAATGCAAGAAAGAATCATAAGTAGGTTTTAATGGCCTAAAACAGTAAATCCATAAATTCTTAAACTCAAACAAGGCACATCACAGGTTGCATGTTGGCGGTTAAACCAATTTACCATTTGGCAAGGATGACCCAGTCTATAAGTTTTGCTCATTTTCTCCCAGGTAGACCCTTGTCATGTCAGCTAAACTGCAGGAGTCGCACTAATAATCAAATTATGAATTTTTACATGGTTTTGATGTTCTGTATTGAATAGTTAGAAGATTAATTCACATTATAAAAAAACATTTGAGTGCTGTGCAGCTTTTTTGCTTGACAGTTTATCGTTGATAAACCTGGTATTTTTGTGCAGTTGCAGTTAGACTAATCAGTTTCCCCTATATTCATAAAACTATGGCCACTGCTGCTAGAATTCACACAATTATCTTTATCTTCTGCATTTTCTTTTATCCAACGAAACATTGAAGGCATGTTTTGAAAAAAAAAAAAAAAAAAAAAAATCTTAGTATAGTTGGCCATAAAACAAAATGTGCAGTGCCAAAGAAATCGTTAACTGTGATATGATTGGTGCTCAGTGCTGTGCAAGCAGTGGCTTTGATTTGAAATTAGACATTTTATTCATAGGGAAATTATGCAGATGATGACGCATTTAAGAAGGGTGCTGTATTCAGAAGTAGTGAGGTATGATCACGTCTCTGTAGCCCTGCTATGCTGAGGACTCAGGCCAGCAAAACGCCGACCAGAGCGACAACACAGCAGCGGTTTACAGAGTCAGCTGACACGCATGGGTTTCATCATTATACAGCAAGTCTCCTGACTGTTAGTGGCCATCACCATGTATTAGTATTAATGTTCAGACATTAGGGCATGTAAGAGTAGCAAATAGAAGCCTGACTATCTGAAGTGCACCAAAGAAGGCTAGTTTTATTCATGACCTGAATAACTGATTACATTTTACATACGATCCATTTCCTCACAACTGAGCTCAAACACAAGATTTGATTACTTTAAGCAACAATACATTTATCTGGCAGGCCTTTAGCATTCTACACCATGTGATCCACCCGTACAGCCATCAGCCAATAAGGCAAATCAAAAATAATAAATTTGAACCACATATGGACTGCAATACTGTGCTGAAAAAGTCTGAGCTAGACGATGGAATTCATCAATTACTTACATTATTAATTTGTGGTTTGATGATACATTTTCACTTAAAATGTCAACATATGCTAATAAAAGTGAAGAGTTTGTACACCCAGTTGTCTTAAAATCAGTGGCACGACTACTGTATTCCAGCATCTAAAACTGAGGTGTGCAGCGTCTCAACAGAAGTATGTGGCAGTTTGGCTAAAAGCAGGCAACATTAGCTGGATTGTTTTGTGATAGTATGCCATATGACAAGAATGCCAGCACAAATGACAACCTAGCAAGACAGGCCCAATGGTTCTCAGTCAGCTACAACTGCACTGGAGGGAGAGTTGTGTGTAAGAGGACTGTGGTGTCGAAACACAAACATGAGAACGCATGAAGCTGTAATCTGGCCAAGAAATAGCCATCTATCACAAGTGTTCCATCTACAAGGGTGTGTGTGATAGGGGCAATTTAACATGCCACATGGCTAAACAATAAACACATTTGAGTTAGCGCCAAGTTATAAACTATATCAAAAACTAAAATTGGATAAAAAAAAAATTTTTTGACCAACTTCCCCAGTGCTGAGGAAAAATTAGAGAGGAAGTTTGAAGACACCATTTTGGTCTGCCAAATTGATTGCAACACTGGTTAAGCCTGCCGAACAGGATAGTCACTAGTTATTTCTAGTGAGTGCATTTAGTGGGCTGGAGGTCATTGGATTATGTTATCAAGTTTTCCCCTCACTCTCTTTTTTATGTTCTGTGTGACAGTTAGCGTACCTGCTGAGCCAGCTCCCTAGTGGGAGCCAAGACCAGAGCCTGGGTGCCTTTCAGCTCCACATCAATCTGCTGAAGGATGGAAATGGCAAAGGTGGCAGTCTTCCCAGTGCCAGACTGGGCCTGAGCGATCACATCGTAACCTAAAAAAAATAAAATAAAGATTCTTCATTGTAATGCGCCTAGAGAACACCTGCAAAAGATAAACTGGATAGTGCCAGGCAATTACATGTTCGCAATCAGAATGTGTGTGTGAGTTGGCACAGATGAGAACAAGCAAAAAAGATTGCAATCACTTCTAACCAGCAACAACATCAACCCACCCATAAGCTAGTACTTACTGGCTAAAGCAGGAGAACACCATGGCCTAACACCTAGTGCTGATCAAATTAAAATGGCCAAATATATATTCATGTATAACCTGATCTTGTTATTCTTTAAGGCACTGAGAAATACTTTCAGGAAAATGTGTATATGCATGTTTAGCAAGAATAGGTCACATTCTGCCTTGTGAGTTTACTATCTATATATATATATATATATATATATATATATATATATATAAAATAAATTATGACATCTCAAATAAAAAGCCTTACTTACCCTTGATACAAGGCATAATGGCTCTCTGCTGGATAGCAGAGGGCTTCTCAAAACCATAGGCATAAATTCCCCTTAGCAGAGCCTCGCGCAGGGCCATCTCATCAAAACTGTCAGTGATCTCATTCCAGTTGCTCTGTGGGGAACAACAAATGCATAACATTCAAAGTTGTGTGCTCAACAAACGGCGAGGGGTTCCTAACTGCTTCATCACACTTCCAACTAGAGTTAGAATTGTCGTCTACCATACGACTGGATGGGTATTTCACTCTGCAGTAAGGCATTTTATTTACATAGTCAGTACCACTGTTAACGGAGACTCACCTCAATGATCCCATCTGGCTCCATGCCCTCCGGGCCATTGTCTCTGTGAACGAGAAGACAATAAAGGCATTGTTACTTCACCTTCCACTCCACAATTTCCAAAATCAACAGAATGCGAGTGATTAATAAAAATCGGGTTAAAGGAACACCCACAACTCTGCTTATTCGTCAGACACCTAATTACACAATACATACTTTACCGTTAAAATATAAATAAATAAATATATATTCAGATTGTCAGACACCTATATAGTAAAGGTTTCACTGGTAATATAATATCACGGAGACGTTTGGCTCTGTTCTGCTTGATAAACGTGCTGCCTTTCAATCCTCGTGTTTAAAAGCAAACGCCTTTCCCCCCCACAAGTCCGCCATTTCTACTGCATACATTCAAGATGGTCGTTTCACCCGTGGGTGCTGAAAAGTCAGAAGCGAGTCGACGGGAACAGCGGGCCTAGCCACGTACTGTGTCATCGAGCTTGATAAAAAATATAATTATTATTGACTCAACGTGAAATAATCGTTAATAGCTGGTTTAAGACTGAATAGTGCAAAAAATGTGCGATATTAGGAATAAAGAAAAGCTCTGCTGGTTGTAGCCCAACCCCGCTGCTCTGCATGCGGCCTTGTCATGTGCCAGACCCGCTCCCTAACAAATCACGTATCTGTCCCCGACGGGAGCCGATGCTACCCCGCTAGCTACACCGGAGGCTTCCAGCCGCGTTGTAGCGGCCTAAGCTACCGGCATTGTCCGGGCCCCCGACCACGACCATGTGCGCCCCTCGCGATGAAACGACAAATAATCATACATTTCCGCCGCCGGACCTCGGCGTGCCCTGCTCTACTGCCCCCACACCGCAGGTTACTACCACCGCAGCATAATAGTTAACGTAATAACGGTCTGTGGTCGACGCAAACCTCAGCAGCATAAAGGAAGGCCTCAACCAGCCCGTTCACGTGCTGCCCGAGAGGCGCCGGCTGCCATTTAATTGCCCCTCGGCTACATTGAGCTCCCACAGCTAACTCCGGCATTGTGCCGCCAGACACGCGTGTTGCCGGTCATTTAAAGAGCATAAATATACACATTAACCGTGAGCTGGTCACAGCTAGCGTCGGGTTTTAAGAGATGCGACGCGGCGGTAGTGCGAGGCCGGCTCGAGGCGGGCCCGACCGTTAGTCGGGCACAGAAACTACAGATGCTCCGTTTACGGTCTCCTCTACCGAGACCCGTCGACGGCAGAGACGAGCATGTCGACGGAAATCATTTCTGAAAAATCTGAAACACGGAAGGCCCGTAAAACCATAAAAACCGTTCCCTTACCTATTATCATATTCAGCCGACATTATTCCAAAGAAAGAAACTGCGGCAGAGATGTCTTATATACGTTGACAACACACCAAGAAGGCCTTCTCATTGGAACAGAACGCCGTCATTCAGCGGTGAGCCCGCCCACGGAGACCTGTGATTGGCCAGTTTGTACGTCATATATAAGTAGGCGGGCTGTCGAGTCTGAAGGAGCGCTAGATTGATTCACCGTTAGCATGCTAGGGGGGCGGTGTTAAGCTTTTATAAGGAAACTGTATGAACGGTTACAACGCTTTTCGCCCCCGCGCTGCGCTGAGGTATACTTTTAAGCCCCCAATTCTCAGTTCAGCCTTTCGTCAACGCGGAGAAAAGACCATCCCTTAGGGTTGGTTTTCTGTTGTCTTCTGAAGCCCCTCTCAGATACAGTGATATGTGTGAATCACATTTCTTGAATATTAGTGGCACATCTCATATGTTGTGTAATCTGATGTTATCTGGACAAGGTGAAACAGTTTGGATCAAAGGTTTGGATGAGTCACAGTGTAATCATCTGTGGCATATTTAAACACAATTTATGAGGGTGAAGTGCTTTATTATATAGAACATGACCCAGTTATTTCTACTGGAGCAGTTGTTCCAAGCTGGAATTAATATCTTTATAAATGACAATTGAACTCACGGACGGATCCAGGATTTCAAAGAATACAGAGGTCATATATATATATATATATATGTCTGGATTTTAATGCAGGCATAGTTCCCCTTTAAGCAAAACAATCTATATTTTAAATGCATTATTGTTTACTGTAGCATTTTCTTGTTGCAAGTTTTTGAGGTGGAGCTAATTATAATACATACATTGTTGGGTTGTTTAATCGGTAACAATGCATCATGTTTTTTTTATAAAAAATCTTCACTTACAAGGGAACTTATATCTGTCAGATAAATGTTTTGAGTCAAAAGTACAATATAATTGAAGTATTAAGTGGCCTGAAATGGTAATTCTTAAGTCTAAGTGTGTACTTAAGTACAGTTCTTGAGTAAAACTTTGTTCCATCCCACCACTGGATGACATGTTAATCCTGTCAGCGTACCCTGCTGATGCGCCTCTCCAGTTGCATTAATGAAACGCACAATCCCTTGTTTGCCGCATATTTTTTATTTTCAGCAACCATAATGCATTGTAGAAGATATATAAAACTGTCAACTCTTTTGCATTAACATCCTGTTTGGAAAAGAAAAGAAATAAACAAACACACAGCTATCAACAAATTTGTCTTTTGTTATAAAAAGAAGAGGAGGGTGCTGTAACTCCGCTGTGATCTAACTCTGACGTGGTCCTCTCCAAAATGGCTCTCAAACTTCCAAAGAAATACCAACCAGAGGATCTCTTTTGTACTTTCTCCAAAAATAACGCAAATTAGTAGTCCTCCTTTTAACATCTTTTGTTTAAAGCAATAAGCATATCAACACGTTTACCAACGAGATAAAACAGGAAAAAAAAGATAAATGCAATGTAAAGACACCCCTTTCTTCGGGCCAATGTGTCATTCCGGCTTGTTTGGGCAGATGCTGATCCAGTCTCCCACATGAAGGCGTGTTATTTGGGGACGAGTGATGGAGGCAGAGGAGGTTTCCTGTGCAGGGGCCAATATGTGCTGTGTTCCATGGTTTGTGTTTTCTGATGTCAAAATGGCAGCACGTTAAGTTCCACTGTCACTTTAAATTCATCCAAACATCTTGTTGTAAATTGTTAAACAAATATGATACATTGGAAATGTCACTACAGTAGCAAACATGTGCTGACTAGATAGAGTTGTGGACATGACATCGGCTGTAGCATGGGGAAGTGTATTTCATGTTTTTTTTTTGCTGAGACTTTCACACTTGGAACACAACACACTGGATTGGATGGAAGGCGTGTACATCCGCTGGTACTATTTAACCACAAGCTTACGCAGACTGGTTCAAATCATTCAGCCGTGAAAACAGGAGTCAGGTTGAACCGACTGTGGTCCAAACTCTTCATCTGGACCGTATCCTTCAGACGTCTTCATGCTCAAGGTGGACTAAGATAGGATGGATGATAAGCACGTTCCCAAAACGGAAGCTAGTCTTGGCCTCTGTCAACCACAAAGGAATAACCGTGACATGGAAATTAAATCAAGAGTTTTCAAAAAGGGTGGAGAGAGGAAAGCGAAGAGAGAGAACAAAAAAGTCAAACAATGACATCACCTACAATAGAAGAAGTCGTTTCTCTGGATGTTGGCAGAGAAGAAAAAATGTTTTTTCAATGAAAAGTTTCTCTCTCTCTTTTTTTTCCCCCCAGTCAATCTTTTGCTCCCCTTGCCCTCCTTCTTGTCATATCATTGTCCCTCCATCTTGTTAGGGTTCTGGGTGGGAGCAGGTGGAAATGGCGGGGGGGGGGGGTCACAGGGTGAGCTTGCAGTGACAGAGTTCTTTGTACATTTGCCTCCTCAGCCGCGGCATGTCCTGTTGGCCGAAGATGAAGGGCTGCCCTAGAGCCAGACACTTGCAGTACTGCAGGACGGAGAAGAAAAAAAAATGTCACGACTATTCAAGTCAGTATGTGTGTGTTACTACAATGCTACGCTTTTGTATTAACAACATAAACACAGAGCACTGGGAAAAATGCTTGTTTTTGTTACCGACCGGCTCAGATTGGTTTCAGAACTGTCTGAGTCCATGTGCAGATACCTGTGAACATTTGTTTCTCTGTAATGTCATCATTTTGTCAGACAGGACAAACTCACCTGTAGCACAAAAGCACCACAGTCACTGTCGTTGTTCTGACGACCCACATTCTGCAACAAGAAAACCACAATACATCAGCAATATGCATCACAATTGTTCAAATGCAAAACAGAGCCATAGTGACGTTACAGCAGCAACAACAACAACAACAACAACAACAACAACAACAACAACAACAACAACAACAACAACAACAACAACAACCCACTCTTGGGAAATTAGTCACCTGAATCCGTCAAAGTCGGAAAAACAAAATCAAAAAACTCTCACCATTTTGAAAAAGCCTTTCCATCCCGTCAAAAAGTCTTGTTGGTCTTTTTTGATGGCCTCCGCTTGCAGATACTTAAAAATGTGCTGAAACAACAACAAGTGATTCTATTAAAACTACTGAGCTAAAGCAACACTAGTCATAGCGGTTTCTACATGTCATATATTGTTATACATAGATATTTAAAACAGTGACACAAAAAGAAACTCTTGAATTGTTGCTAAAAAAACAAATACACTATCACAACATCAAAATACGAGGACGTAAAAGGATTTATAAATAATGACATTTAACAAAACATTTATATTAAAAAACATAATATATTAGATTATAGCATTGGAAACATTATGTAGTGAGCTTATTTGATTACTCCTGCCATATCAATAACAATTGTCTTCCCACCAGAAACATTGATTAGAGCAGTCAGGGTCCCAGGGCTTCAGGTGGACTGCTTTTTTTTTTTTTTTTTTTTTTATTTTATTTTTTTACTTTAAGGCGTTTTAATGGATTCCATGTCTTATTGATCTTTTCAATTATTTTCCTTATTATTATTATTATTATTATTATTATGATGATGTAACCCCATATCTGAAATGTTAAAATCCGTTGAATAATCCTCTAGTGTAAGGTTAGGAGCTGCTGTCCGGTCCTACCTTCGGACAACGTCTGTTGAGAGTCCGCTGAGAGTCGAAGTAAGTGATGGCTCGACGCGGAATGTCAACACTGACCAGCGACCAGTGGACCTCCAGGTGGATGGGGATCAACAACAGATCCTTCTGAAAGATGTCCACCTGAGAGAGGAAGAGTTTGCAGAGAGAAGGGAGAGATAAAGGATGTAAGTAGAGCTTCAGCGCCTTAAGATGAATTCATTCTAGGGCTCCAGAATACGATGCAACACCGACACTAGGCTGAGGAGGAACAATGGTCCTTCTCAAGTTATCAAATGTTCTTACTTTTACATGATGGACGATATACAACTATTTAAGCAGGGGACTTTGTCACTTTGTTTGTTTTAATAAAATGTATCCACACTTTGGAATGTTTTAGTTAGGGAGGTCCACCACCTTCAGCCACAGAGTCTTGTTACTTGTTAGCACGTGGCTGACAACTAAAGCTGTGACACTGGACTTATGAAGGTGTTTTTTGACACAGCACTGATGACATCACGGGTGGACAATCACAACTAAAGTGGCCAAAACACATTCTCAGGAAGTAGAAGCTCTGCTTCCTCTCACTGAAAGAAGCCCGTTGAGGAGGTTTGGTCATCTCAGGTGTGCATTGAGATCAGATCACTCAGACCACATTCTGAGGTGATCCGGGCAGCATGGGGACACATTCTTTGAGCAGTGTGTTCGCAAATGTGTGTGAAGGAGTGCCTAATTATCTGAGGTCATCAGCGGAGGTATTTGTGCGTATCAAAGGCTGGCTTTTTCCACAACATCAGAAATTTTCAAAAAGCCAATGAGGATATATCATTAGCTCCACCCTCTTGCTTCTGGTAAAAAAAATTAATAAAAAGAAAAGATGGGGGATGCCAAAATGACAAACGCACAACAATCGGCACCTTCCATTATTCTGAAACAACACCTAAGCAAAAGGTATCTTCAGTAATGTTGTTTTTACTATTTTTCATTATATAAAGCTTAGGTAGAGGGGATCAGTGAGAAAAACAGACTTGATTTGATGATCAATTGACTATCTGTAAGACTTGACCAATGGGATTTGTAAATTCAAATTCGGGGACACTCCTAGCTTGACTAAGAGTGTCCCCTTGAACACTAATATGAACGACTGATGATTATCCTTCTGTTTGGTTGTGTAACCATATTTCAGTTATTGTTGATTTTCTACTGTTTTTTATTGCTTATTTATAATACTTGTTTTTTTATTTCATTTTTATTTTTATCTTGTCTTTCTTTTACTATGTCTCTTGTGTGCACTTTACTCTATGCTGCTGTAAGCCTGCAAATTTCCCCGCTGCGGGACTAATAAAGGATTATCTTATCTTATCTCAAATGTAAAGAGACTATCGACTGATAACAGACAAATAGAACTGCTCCACAAAGAGGGGGGTCCAAGTAAACAGCGATGAGGCCCGACTTTGTGATTTTACCGTAACGTGGAGAAAATCCTCCCCTACAACACTTACATTTTTTGTCCACCGTTTGACTCCATCATAGCCTTTTGTCCTCAGCTTATCGTAAAAGAAGCTGTTGAAAAAGTGAACCTGAGGGAGAGAACAGAGAAATGTAAGAATAGGTGCTACTTGGGTTTCAGCACAGCTCCATAAAGCAATCTTCATGGCTTCTGTTGCTTCTTGATGATCTACTTAATGAGTTGCTCGTAGCCTCCTTTCTGACACAAGCAGGAGCACATGTTTCAGTGATTAGCCCAGATGTCCATATGGTGTCTCACTCCTGTTTCACCCACTCACTTCATTGGGTTTAAAAATGATTTATTTTAAGAATATTCATGTAAATGCAACAAAACACAAAATTGGTTGTTATTGAAACATCGTTCTCATTCAACCTTCTGTTTCATTCCAGCTGTCAATCACATGTGATACATTCATATGTAACGTCTAAGGACCGACATTTTCATTCCTAACCGTCCGCTCTGCAAAGCAAAGGACAGATGGCGCTAGAGGACAGGTAGACGTCATCCTCTGGGGACCACGAGTGTCTCAACCTGTCCAGCAGTTATTGATATTTCAGTCTGGGCTGAGTGTCCCTGGAGCCAGGCCACTAGTAGGCTAACAATCTTAACCTATAGTGTTAATGATTATTGTTGATTATTAAGTTCATCACAAAAAAATCTGTGATGGGACAGTCTCAGGTGTTACTTTAATAAGCCGTAAGCCCCTCGGGATGGACACATGCAGACCTGATGCATTTTATTTTGGAGTGATAGGCCTTATTGTGTTAGAAATGACATTGATCATAAATAAAAATATTCACTATATTTTACTCAACTAATGATTATTACGTTTTAATAATCATTTTGTTTTATAGACTATAGGAAACCTTTAACTCGCCCAACCTGATGGAGACTGGAAGGCCTAACTTACTGAACATTTACTCAGCTCCACACTAAGTGAACCCAGAACAGTGAAGTTGTCGGTTTGGGAGCAGACACCAGTTTTAATTTATATTCACTGATCAACAACCAACATTGGCTAGTGAACATATTAAATCATTTCATAAGTTTGGTCTAATAAATAACCAAATCATTTTGAGTATAATGTTAATGCAGGCACATCCCCTTGCGACAGTTGGGACAACTAGTTCCATTTTTGGAAAACACGCATGCTGGTCGGCTTTGAGTCTGCTGTTATCGTTCAAGAATAAAATAACTAGGTTCTTATTAATTTGATATGCTGAAAATAGCTTTTCATGTTGATCTATAATTCATTCAGGCACCCAGTGCTCTGTGGCCAATTTAGTTCATCTAGAGATAACGTGCAGATCTGTTTCCTCATCAACCAATCGATTGGTCGAGGAGCAAGAAGGATTTTGGTCGACCAAGATGTTCTTGGGTGTTTACGCCTCCATCCCTCCCACCCCTGTGTGTTAAATGCCCACATCTTTGAATGTCCACATCTTTGAATGCCCACATCTTTGAATGCCCACAACCCCAGTTTAGAGTAGTTTGTAACATAGGCTTCTTCTCAACAATTTGATGTCTGAAGGGATATTTATTGCTCTTACAGAAGTCGTTATACTACTGTTTTTTAGAGAAGTAGTACTCTACATGATGATATGACTGTAACGTGAATCTGTGGAAAGCCTCTTCAATGAGCCCTTGATATTGTTATTTTATTTCCTTACCTTCTCGGGGACGGAGTCCATGACCAGGTCACCATACATGTTCATAATCTGAATAAAACACAAACAACAAAAGGGGGTTGCCAGATTTAAAGAAACATCTTAAAAAGTGACACCGTAACTTCTCTGATTCTCCACTACAAAAAGGTGCTATATAACCCATTTCACCTTTTCTTGGTATAAAAGAACAATCTACCCTATTTGAGATTACTTCCTGTATCTGTAAACACTAGAGTTTTTGGCTAAAGGTTTGACAATTGTATTCATTTTAGCCCGAGGAAGAGTAGCTGCCCTATCTCACTGGGCTGAACCACTTCATTATCTGGGCAGAGGACAGTTTTCTCAGAATACAGGAATTCTGTTGGTATTGTTATTATTAAAACTAAGTCCAATCAGGAACAAACCCTCTAATAAAGGGGTAGTGTTGGTTGCAGAAAAGTGTTCCAAGAAAGCGGAGCAGAACAATTTGATATGGCAGGAACAATATATGTATCCAAATTTAGATTTAAAGACCCCCTGTTTCTAAAGCATTTAGAAACAAATTGTCGGTCTTTGTAAAATCCTCAGGCAGTGCTTTTATCAGTGAACTATTTGGGACATGTCTAAGAGCTCCGATCACGAGCGCAGCATGTGCCTAGTTACATAAATTCAGAGGTGCATGGAAAAGCATATATTTTTTTTTTTACTAATTTCTAAGAAACTCATGAGCACATCTGAGGTAAACACAAGATAAAGTGTTGCCTTTGTGTGACTCTTTGGAGAAAATCAGTTTTACAGATGTGATTATTAAATCAACTAATTGATTTGTCAGCCCTACACATTGTGAACAGTCCTGTTAATGATCCTTCGTATTATCTAACAATGCGGCATGGTGTTGTGAGTGTGTGCTGCTCCACCTGGTCGTTGAGCCAGTTCTGTCCATACAGAGTGCCCAGGTCGTCCATGGTCAGGACGTGGCGTTTGTAGTTGACTCGGAACGTTTTGGCCAGGGCTGATCCCGACGAACGCTGGAAGGATTGTATTAGGTGTTGGACCACTGCTTTCCTAGAGGACGACAGCACACACACATTAGTACGGTACTTACTGAACTCTTTTACCTTCATTGTGTCACTTCAGAGGGAATAAAATACCTTGCACTGGTTTTGCTAAACCCCAGGTTAACTAATTAATGTCATACACTATAAAAGGTAGAATGTAGAATTCTGCTGGATATAAACCTGCAGTCTGACCAGGTGTTGGGTTGTAACTCTCATTTGATTATTTTCTGCTCACATGCTTTATGTCAAATATTTGTCTGGATAATCATACTGTATGTAGTCAGCTTTAATGGAAAGTTGGGGACACTGATGTGTGATGATTGTGGCTTTCTCTAATGTTTTGCACCACTAGAGATAATAACACATAATAATAATAATAATAATAATAATAATAATAATAATAATACATTATATTTATAGAGCGCTTTTCAAAGTTCTCAAAGACATTTTACAAACATTAAAATCATCATTAAAAGCTACACACTAAAAACGTAGAACACACAGCATTCGTCACGCATTAAAAGCAGTTCTGAAAAGGTGAGTTTTGATTTCTGATTTGAACATGGAAAGATCGTTGCAGTCTCGGATGTGCTATATGGATATTTTTTTTAAGGATTCATATGAAATTTGAAGATTCTCTGTTCAATTCAAATACGGTAATTATGTATCTACTTTTACCTGGACCCTATTTTCCCATGATTGTGTGTCTAAGGGGCTAATTGGGACAACAGTTTCTGAAACTGGTCCAGTATTGAGGGAGAACACTGCAGACGTCAGCAGCTAAACAGGCTGTAATGTAAGCGCTCCACTCCTCACCGTCAATGTTTGTCCACAAATGAAAAAGTGCTTGTTTTCATCATTGAAAGGCTCAGATTGTTATTAAAAGTGTCTGACACCATTATGGAGAGAAACCTACAGTCTTGCTCAAGGAGGAGACTTGTTCTGAAATCTTGCGAGAGGGTCAGGCCTCATCCACATTGTCAAAATCAGCTACATTTTTCAGCACTGACATTGACAATCTTTTGAATAACATTAACGGTAGAGAGATAGCACATCAGGCCAACAAACGGTAAGACTTGAAGGAAGCCGTAGTGGTCCGGTTTCCTCCGGTCTGTGCTTGTTCTTTGGCTGGACTGGTTTAAACATGGAGACCGGGTCACACACTTTCTCATTTTACTTCTAAATGGTGCACTAATATATATTATTTGATCAGCACTGCCTAGTTTTACTGTTTGATCTTTGACTGTTTGAAGCCTGCTGCTTTTAAAGGGATGGACTACATTTGCACAAAGTTGAGGTTTAGTGGTGATTATGCAAATGTGGATACTGAAAACGGTCGTTTATCTCGCCACGCCGTATCCGTCATGCAACACATGGTCGGCTCTCCTGCACTTAAAGGGAAAGTGCCACTTATATTTCAATCATTTTGAGTTTTTTGTCTTTTACCAGTTTACCAATTAACCAGTTAGTTACTGGTTAATGGGTGCCAGGCTATCAAAAGCAAAATTAACCAAAACTTATATCCCTACTACTATTACTGTCTTTTTTCTTTATCCGCAATAGTGACCTGAGCCTTACAGGGTGAACTTGGGCTTTGCAAAATACTGAGAGAAGATTAACTTATAGTTGCATCTTTATATTACAATCTTATTTCCATTTTATATATTCATTCTTATAATAAACAAAAAATGTTTGAAGTGAAAGCTAAATAATAGACTTTGAACACACTTGAGACTTCAACCCTAAACTTTAATATTGTAAGCTACTTACACTATGGAAATGATATCTGAAAGACAAAGTGTAACATACTGTGTATCATGAGATGTACAACACTGGTTGAACAATGTTGTTTTTTTGTTTTTTTAAAGAGAAATGCCAATATTAGTGCCAAAAGGACTTGACCACTACCAATTTAATCAAGGGAACAATAAGGGACAAGGAGGGATTGTGAAACATTTATGAGCATGCTGCTTTTCTCTGTTTCATATATTTGTAAGTCAAATAATCAGGAAAAGAACAGATAAATAACACTGTGTCTGACCTGTGTGGCTGAGAGAAGCTCTCGCTGAAGATGTCCTGAAGCTTCTCCACGATGTCGTCCACGTGGATGGGGATCAAACTGCCGTACTGCTGTAGAGACTCTTCAAGAATACCTGGACAGAAGACAATCAAAGATATTAAACCATGATCATCACACAGCAAGCATTCCTAAAATCCTGTTTTATCAGACCTAGAGCTAACATGAACTAACAGCCAGTCTGTGACCCGTACCTGTCACACAGCTCATGTGTTCCTCAGTAAGGGCCAGCTCCACAGGTTTGACCTCAATGTCCCGCCTCCCTCTGTCCTCCTGCTTGTCTGGAGAGCAGCCGTTCATCAGCTTATCTGCCAGAAAAAAGGAACCAAATTACATGAACACATTTCTTTTTCCTCTACACAGAATACTTTTCACTTCTCAGCAATCTGGTGAAGGTAAATTGTTGCATAATGGTATAATGTAACTCTGTTAATAGCGTGAAATCTCAATTAACAAGTTGGGAGTTGGAAGCATTGGCTCATAAATTTGCTAGTGTCCCCACAGCTGACATTATTACTGAAGCGCAATATTTTAGAAATCCCACAAAAAGGAATAAACCTCTAACGCCTCCAATCTGCTCCATGTTTATCTCGTCACAAAACTTAGAAGATTTAATTTGGTACACTTAGCACCAAATGTGGATGTATCTGCCGCTTTAAATATTCCTAACAAATGAGCTATTTTTACTATTTGGAGTAACCGGACAAAAACTGCACTGTCAAGCTACCCTAAAAAAATCTTTGTGCGCTGTTTGAAATATTTATATCTTCAGTAGAAGCTAATGGGACAGATGTATTGAGGGAAAACCTAATTATATCATGCAAATTGTTGATTAAAGAGAAAAATATGTGAACCATTTTAAAAACATTCCGTTTAACTAGCCTTCTTTGGAAGTAAGTGGTGTATGTCAGTACCTCTCTCGGACTCTCTCAACCTCTCATCGTTGCTGTCCTCGTCTCCGTCGCTGTAAGCTGATTGCCGATACCTTTTTATCCTCCTTTGCTTGCCGTACTGATTAAGCCTCTGCCCTCTGCGGCTGCACCGGTACCCTTGGGAGCAGACCCACTGCGCCCGCTGGCGCCAGCTCTTCCAGTGCTTGGTGAGCCGAAACCCAAGGCCTCCGTGGGAGCGCAAACGTTGCCAGCGCCGGAGCCTCCGCAGAGCCCGGTACTTGCTGAAGTGGGACCTGAACAAGTCCCCCGCTTCGGCCTGGGAGACGGCGTCCTCCGCAGGGACATCACCGCCTTCGTCCACCTTCTGTAGTGGTCCATGGTGTTGGTGGTGTTGTTGTTGTGAATGAGGGTGCTGCGTGGACTGGGAGGGAAAGTCTGGGATCTCCCACTCCAGCTCCGCCTGGTCTCCATCTTCCACCTCGTCCTCCTCATCTTCTTCCTCTTCTTCTTCTTCTTCATCATCATCTTCTTCATCCTCCTCATTGTTATCCCAACCCTTGCCTTCAAACTCTACCTCGTCCTCGCCATCAGGATTGTTTTCTTCATCCTCATCACCCATTTCCTTGATCCTACCCATCCCATCCTCCTCGTCCTCCTCCTCCACATACTCTCCTGTCCACACCTTCTCTTTCTGCCCCAGTCTGAGGTGCATGGGGCTGGGTACGCTGTTGCCTGACACAGGGACTATGAGGTGGTCTCCAGGAATCCCACCTAAACACAAACATGAGCAGTGATCAACTATGTCGGTCATGTTCAACCATGTGCCATCATAACCTAAAAGCCTTCATTTTAAAAAGGTCAAATGTGTAGCATTCAGGGGAGTCTATTAGCTGAAATGGAATATAATATTCATTATTATGTTTTCTAGTGGTGCAACGGACCATAGTCAAGGTTTGACACGCGGATTAATTACACAGTCTGTGAAATAAAAATGTACTGCCAATTTTCAGTAGAAATATGCAATTAGGAGATCGGCAAAAATGCATTCAAGCTCCCAATCCCTGACAATGCTACATTATGAACAACAAACGCGTGTGGAAATTGACAGGAGGATGGTTAGTGACCCTGATAGCACTGCTAAACGCTAAAGGCTAACGTACAGGTTCCCTTCAGTAACCTTATGATGCGTCCGTTATGGATCATCGATGATCAGAAATTGGTATGGCGATCTATAAAGTTATATTTGCGCCCTTTTTTCTTCTGTGCTGATCCAATTGGATCCGTGACTTATATCAGTGATACGAGCCAAACCATGAGTTTTATGATCCGTTGCACCTCTAATGTCTTAATAGGTGTATAATCATTAGAAATGAATACATTTGTGTTTTTGTTACCTTAGAATGAACCCTTCATATCTACATAGGGAGGAGTTCCTATTAAAGCCACTGACGCCATTTAAAATTAACGATGACATTATCAAGCTGACGGAAAAAGTTAAGACTAAAATCCAGTTTAAAAAAAAAAAACTTTACCAAAATCTCTCTTTATTTTGTTTTCTGCTAGCTCACTGAAATCCTACACACTGCTCCTTTAACCAAATACTACTGGAGTTCATGTCCCTCAACACAGGTACTTTTGATTGTGGGGATTAGACATCACAGTGCAGCAAATCATAACTGCAAATAACTCTAAATACAAAATGTTTGGCATATGTATTTGTAAAGCAAATTATTATTATTAATAATAATAATAGTAATAATAACGATAATAAAAGCAGATTATTATGCTGTCAATTGATTTAACACTTATTCAGGTTCAATTAGCAGTTTTGATACTGGATTAGGATTTGATCAAATTTGATCAAACCTCAACCACCAGTAGTGAAATGCCTACCTCCTCCTGTGTCGTCCTGCCCCACAGCGGTCAGACCCAGGTCTCCCTGCCAGCGGTTCTGGGCCAGGCTACCGCCACTGTCTCGCATTCTCCACGGACAACCCACAACCTGCGCCAGCTCGTCACCTGCAACAACAACACCACCAAACTTTAGTTCCTATATAATGGCAGCATGCTCGCTATCTTGGAGTGAGAGAGAACATCACTTTAAAACACAGCTGTTCCATAGTGCACCACTCTCACTCCACACTAGTCACATTGGCAATTTATTTATATGATTTATATTTCTCCCCCATAATGTGCATCACGACATTTCTGTACTTTTAAATATCACCACATCCTAATCCAGATAGATATGATTTAATAAAATAACGGCCAGGTTAAAAATCAGCCGCCTTGGGAACCATTATTCAAGCTGCATTCATTTATGGTACAGGTGAAAGAGGGGGGAAAGAAGAGATGTTTTTTCCTCATCACTCCAAATGTTACACCAGTCCCACAGTGCTTCCGCTGCAAACCTTAGGGGGAATATGTGAACCCTAATATTTGACCTTTTAATCCAGCAGTGGATAACATCTGCCAACTGGTCTGAACAAGGCAAAACCAACGTTTAAATGTAAAATGTGTACAGACTGTGTAGGCCACTAGCATTGAGTCAACATATGCTCATATGAGAGAAGAGTAGATGAGTCAAGTGGCACAGTGTGACTGACACCGTCCAGTTGGTATACAAAAACAGCCCGTCAAACACCACTCATACCTTATAATCACAAGTCATTACTGCTTGTTTTGCCAAATGCAGAAATGAGAACTTCAAAAGAAGCATTTCAATGCTTTAATTCACAAAAACATGGGATAGCTTTAATGGTGATTTAAGCCCTTTATGGCATTAATATTACAAATGTAACTATATTCTCCAGTTTTCAATCCACAACATATGTCCCTGTCCTGTTACAGGCAGAATACCTGTTCTTTTAACCCGGGACTCTTGTTACCATGTGCACCTGGTCAGTGAGCGGATATGTAATATGTAGCTTGCTAGCTAGCCTGTGTAATAGAATAACAGAGCAACAGGGGAAGCTGGATTTTACAATGGTTTATAATTGGATGCGGCCCGAGTCCTTTTAAAAAGAGAGATTCTTGCAGAAACGCGGCTCTATGGTGAGAAAAATGATTTCCGGTGCAGGAAATAGTCCCTGCCAAGGCTAGCTTGTGCGCGTTGAGCGCTAGCAGCACCCACGTCATTGTTTCACCCCTTAAATCCTAAATAAAAACAGCATTAATTGCAAACCTTGTTTAATCAGCAACTATGCACAGCCAAAGCACCTGCGCCCCTATTACTAACAATCTGAAATAACAAGAGCTCTTCAACAATCCGCTGTCTGTCCGTGCTAACATGTTAGCTGGTTAGCCATGTTGTCGTTAGCTAGCTAGGCGTCAGATACCATGTTAGCAATAACATCATAAAACGCCCGGCTGACTGTGCTCCTTGCATAGCTAGGTGTTGTAATAGCATCCTTACCGTTAGCCTGCAGATTTATATGAATGTGTGTCCAGCTGCGTGCGACTGAATGTTGGGCGTGTTTGATTTTCTGTGGGTATCGAACCAAAACAAATGCTAATTGGTGTTGAACCTCATTCAATGAAGTCAGGTGTGGAGCAGCCAGATGTCACCTCCTTGCGAACTTTGATTTCTTTGAGGTCTTCCGGTTCAGAGAAAAACGCAAACACTTCACGGAAACGTTGGATTGCAGTTTACGATGTGCATGAAATCGGCTGGAAGATTCAATTTCTATGTATATGGTCTGATGAGCTGAGCCGGATCGCTGCAGATTTTTCGCTCTCATGTGAACTACCAACAAGTCCGTCGCGCAGCAATGGCGTCACACAGGGTATGTTTTAGGATAGCCTTTCGTTTTTGACCCCTAATTTCATTCTATTGCAAAACGAATTTCTAAAAATATCTTATTGTGCTAAATAAAGTGAGTGAAACGCAATTAGCGTTATTTTGGTGATTTATTTTGTTGAGTACTTCCTTGTTTTCTGCAAACTGATTAATTAAACTAAACATTCAATTATTTTGCTTTCCCTGATCTATTGTAGCCCTCTCGGAATTCGGTGATGAGTTCGTGAAAGTTTTACGTTTTACCATAATATTAACTGTGCTACTAAACTAAAACACTTCCAAAAGATTCATTGTTAGGTAGATAGGCAGGCTTGTTCCCTTTACCTTCAAACCTAAAGAACTAAGATAATTGGTGCCTATATCATTGTTAAACTTATATTATAATTGATATACCTCTATATGCCAGTGGATTAAACATTTGTTTCAATTTCATCATCTCTATAAAACCATCTGGATTAATGTAAAATCTGCACAGATTTTTTTTTGACTTGTTTTGTCCCTTAATTTATAAAATAACCTCATAAAAGGCTTTTATTTAAGAAACCCTTCATTACATTGGTTTTAGTCACAACTTCGGAAACATTTTACAATGATACCAATAGTAATATTTCCTTATCAGAGGGACACCTCTCCCAGATTTGTCTTTTAACAGAGGATTCAAATATGGCTGTCCAGTGTGACCTTTTGATGGCTACCAAAATGCTAAACCTATTGACCATCCATTGCGCCAACATTGAGTTCATCTCAAAAGGAGACAATACTCTTTATAGTAGTCATGATTTAAAATTTCTGAATGTCTCGCAATTCTTTTCCAAACCACAGGCCTCAGAATGAACTCAACTAAAAGCTAAATATTGTTAATGATTCATGGGTAGCTCTCAAGGTTGTCTGCATGGCCCCCAGTTTCAACCTTGGTGCCGTGGTCTGATAAGTACTCAAATGGTTTACCCTTGTGGGCAAGGAATCTCAGATATGCCATTAAAGAAAAGGTCCAAATGACCTGCCCTGCTAGTCACAGGCACTTAAATATGTTGACTCACCTCTTCTCATTCCTACAACCCCCTTTAATGATGCAAAGGCCAAAGCAGTCTTCTTGATGTTGAGAGCTGGGCTGGACCTCCTCCCTGGGCAGGCCAACTCATCGTTGTTTTTGCTAAGGTCTACCAACGTTTTGTCGTCTGCAAACTTGCGAATTAGTAGGTGAAGAGGTAATGGAGAAGAGGACCCAGCACACAGCCCTGTGGGATGTCTGTGTTCTGGGTGAAGGTTGAGAAGATGTGGGTGTCTAACCTCACAGACTGGGGTCTGTTGTATGGAAGTCCAGTATCCAGTTGCACAGGAGGGTGTCGATGTCAAGGTCAACAGATCTGGAAATTAGTTTGGATGGTTTTGAATACTTAACTTAAGTTGATGAATAGCATTATGCGGTCCTCTGCAACACAGTTCCAGAGGACTATACTTTTTTTTTTAAATCTAAAATGAATTATATTTGTTGGACTTTCTCTTGTTGCATATAGTATATAAAATATATTGTATAGTTAAGTAGCAAGGAGTTGTGTTCTTTACAATTTTGAAAGCAAGACTTAGATTGATTCATTCCTATTTCCAATGTAAAAAAATTTAGGTTTTGAAAATGTATAGAGCTAATGTCGAGAGGGATGTAATCAATTTATTTTGAGAGTTCTGAAGCAAATTTTCACGAGTTGTGGATAATTGCTGTACCAAAAGGTGGCAGCATAATCAAAATTACATCAAACTAAAGACAGAATTAGTTATGTTGCACCAGCAGCAGACCTAAAATGTGTGCAATTTGATGTTTTGCTATTTGCTAAAATGCACTATTTTGGAAAAAATGATAAAACAGAAATAGTAATAATGAGTAAAATACTAAATAAAATATTAAAGCAGATGATTACATGTGAATGCCAGTTTGAGTAAAATATTAATGAACATTAATGTACAACCCAAATTTTTTACATTTAAAACAAATTAAATAGCGATAAAAAGATTGAAAACACATTGTTTGGCAACAGTAGACAAAATATTTATGCTTATTTCTCAGCTTGTACCATAAGCTGTAATGCAAACTGTGAAAAAAGTGGTTGGGGCTCTGCCAAAAAGCTTCCGTTTCAAAGTGTGTTTGACTGTAAGATTACTCGAAAGAGATACAAAATAAGTTGATTCAAAAGGTCTACAGTTTTTGCACTTTTTTTGTGTGGTTACTGGGGACTACTTACTGTTAGGCTTGTCTTTGTTTTTACTTGTCCAGTTATTTTATAATAATGTCTCAAAAAGAGACTCCACTGTCTTTTTTTGGGTTGCTTTGTAGTGTAGGCAGTTGTTACACGGAACAAAAAAGTATTGTTAGCAATATAAGTTAGTGTTAGCATAGCCTACTGTATCAAACTCCTGTATTTACCGTAATTCCAAGATCCTATTAAAGACATTACCATTAACATACGCTTAATCATTTTCTTACATAGAGTTATTTGAAAAAAATAACACCAATCTCGGTAATGTAGCTGGAGCAAGCAGCAGGTTGGCTTAGCTTAGTACAAAGACTGGAAACAGGCTAGCTAGCATGGCTCTGTCTAGAAGTGGTATCAATCTTCTCATTCAAATCTCTACGTAAATCAAAACTCTCTACGCTCTTTAGTGAAACACCATGAATCTGTTTAGTTCCAGCTCGTTTTTAGTTGCCTGACTCACAAATAGAAAACCCACCCAACACCACCTATTCAGCAGCAAACAACAGACAGACTCAGTTAGAGACTAGCTGGTGAACTTAGTGGAGCATTAAGCAGCTATGAGCCAGATAGGCCTATTTTTTTCAGGAGTTTGAAGAGACCAAAAACAGAGCTTAAAGAGTGAATATTTGACATATCTTGCTACTTATGTTGTGAACAACTGCTGACAAATTTCCCCTATTAACATAAATTTGCTCTGGTTTATGCTTTTAGATGCTTGTTTAAGAAAGGAGATGCACTTATGACTTCTGGTGACTAGTAGTTCTCTTGAATAACTATGTTGAATACACTTATTGTAAGTCGCTTTGGATAAAAGCGTCTGCCAAATGACTGTAATGTAATGTAAGGATATGTCAAAAAGTAATAGGTTTGAAGTCAAGTAATAATTACTCATCTACTCCTTCAAAAACCACATGTTTGTGTACAGCTAAACCACAACGCCTCATTGCTCTTGCTAACATACAGATGCACAGTGGGACATTGCCTCTTCCCACGCCACCCCAGGTGTAGCTTCTTTGCAAATGTTGAATTCCGTTTTAAAACCATATTTGTTGCATATAAGACTTTACACAACAAGATACTAGATGGTGAACTTTAATTCTACCACAATAATCTTTTGGCTTTGAAACAGTCGACCAGATATTATTTGGTCTGCACCATCTCCGCATTTAAATCAAGTCTTCAAACACATTTAACAGTCTTGTCTGCCTTTTTATAGCTATATCATGTTAGCATCATTTCACGTTTAATATACTCATTATTGATTTTGTCGTAATATTCTTCTTGGTGGTGATTTTTTGATTAACAACCCCCATTACTCATTTATTTATTATATTTATTCCTTCCTCATTAACACCACCTAGATATTAAAAAAATACATCAACAATAGTGTTAAATAATTCTGAATAATAATAATAATATTTTTTTTATTATTTAATAATAATACAATTGTAAGTCTTAATAATAATTACTACGATTATATTTATTATTATTTATTATTATATTCATATTTCTCCCCTGTTGTTATCAAATCATACCACATGCGAATTCACTGCTGTTTCATATTTGCACCAATAAAGAGAAGAAAAAGAAGGAATGAGAAGACCCAAGGCAAAGATTTTACACAATTCACTTTATTTGTATGAGGTTGATACAGTGTGATGTTGTGGGTATTACAAAGCATCCAAAAGAAGTAACAAAAACACAGGATAAGTTGGTCAATGCGCCGACACAAGCTCAAAACGACTCCATCAGGAGGCAAATCAACAGACTTTGATTAAAAATATGCGTTTTGATGAAGCAACAAAAGACGCTGTAACTTTGAAGGAGGGCGAGCAGGCAGCTGGTTCAAAAGGTGCTTTCATCAATGTGTTTCATGATGCCAATGACCCAGGAGAGATTCGGATCGACACAGATGCGACGACCCTTTTTTGTAACCAGACTGAAATAAATAGATAAATCAATGACATTATAAAAGTCGACAATTGATAAAAATAATAACGGAACAAAAAGGAAATTAGTTCCAAAACTACGATATATATATTAAAAAAATAAAAAATTGTATGCAATATACTGTATATCTAATTAGAGAGAAATGTATATAGTGTGCATGATGTGTGAAATGTGCGCTTTTTTATGTTTATGAATTGAAATGCATTTAAAAGCAATAGTCACACTAAATAACACTCATTGTGCTGATCAAAGTTCTCTGTATTATACAAATAGCAGGGTGTAGTAAACTTACATGGCTCCAGACTTGGAGCATCTGTAATCAGTCATGCAATACGATTTTATGAGACTTTTGTTCATTCTTCTCGGGTAAGGTGTGAAGCAGCAATCGTCTGGGCCGATTCCATCTTAAGGAAAAAAAAAAAGGTTATGCATTATCAGTAACACACAATATGTCTGAATGTTTAACAGTCTAAGGTGATCTTACTTGCGCAGTTCACAAAGGAGAGCAGCGCATATCCCAGGATGCAGAGCAGGAGAATGTCAGTGGTCCTCATGGTGACTCGATGTCCCTCTCGATGTGATGATGGAGATTAAAACCACAGCTGCTCCTTATCTTCAGTGAAGGGCTTCTAAACAAAAGGTGTTGCGCTGTCACGTTTATCATGTTTTTTCACTGATGTGTCACTAGTGTGAAGGAGGGAGGGCAGCTGTGGTTTCACGACGACTGATGTTGCCTGAGACGGAAACTTTCCACTCAGTTTTTCAAAAGGTTGAGGTAGATTACAGGAAATGCATTCGTGGTTAGCCCAGAGATGTAGCTCAAAGTTACGACACAACCAACAGCCCCGAACAACTCTTAAATTATTTTTGAAATAAAAGTAAATACCTTAGACTGGAATTAAGTATTGGAGATGTTTTTTTTAGCATCTTGGGTAATTTCTTTCTTTCTTTCTTTTTCTGACATTTAGTATGCTAGTAGATGCTAGTTACTAGCAAAATGTAGTCAAGTTTCTCAATTTAACAAATAAGCAATTTAAATCTCAACTTTTATGGAATCATGTATAAAAGGTTCTTTAGGTATTCCAATTATTTTATTTTTCATTTCAACATCTACACTTCTCTCTTCTGCTAATGCCCCCCAAGGCTAAAATCATCTATCTATCTATCAACAGCTGTTGATCTGAGTCATTTCTGTGGGTCAATTTACAGTTTGCACAGTTGTCACTGGATCCTGTATTTCCCATAATGCCACTTGCTGAAAAACAAAATAATCCTACTGACTGGAAAAATTGGGGGAGTGCTCCTTTAGCATCGAGCTTTAGCATAAATTGCTAATAATCAAAGAGCAAAGGCATAAAATAAACAGTCACAATAGAAAAAAATCGATGAAATGCAGAAACAACCTTTTCAGAAAGATGCCTCAATAGACCAGAATGCAATGCTGCAACAAGACTTTTAAAGCTGCACTTTTTGATCTTTTTTTAAATATTGATTACCTTTAAACAACGGGGGCGTTTCTTTCATGCTATTATTTCGCACATTAATATATTCTTTACAACTGTAGTTTTTGTCATGAAAACTTTTTCAAAGAAAGCCATATTACGCAGAGTATAAGGTGATTTTTTTTAAAAATAATTTTTCTGAGCTTCCGCACCACAAGTAAAGGCAACAACCGACCATGTTATGAAAAACGGCCATATTCAAAATGTGATGTAGGCTTAAACAACAAGGAAGCTCCTTAGTCTGAACTAAGACAGCAAACTTTGTTACTCCTTTTAATCTTGAAAAAGATGCAGACCAGATCCACGTCTTCCGATCTTACTTTTCAAAATAAAAGCCCTATGTACATATACACTGCATAACTGTTTATCAGAGGCAAAAGCACCATACTACAGATGTCCAGGGTAAAAATTAAAACGCTTCAAATCAGTTCAAAGACACACTGCTCCTGGATGAATATGTACATCTCTTTATTTTAATAAAACCACTGTTTATATACAGTTCAAGTGAGCTAAAGTTGCATGGTAACCCTCTGCTTTCTCCATGTAAGTCCACCAGTCCTCTACAGTACAACAGGTCTCTTGAGGGATGGGAAAACAAAACAGACAATGCAAAACAGAACCAAATAAATTACAGCATATTTCACGTTTTATTCAAATGAGATTGAATTTGGTTTGTGGCCACAGTGGATCGTACAGCGTTGTGTGTTTTGTGATGGGAAGCAGGTAGTGTTGGTAGAGCTTGAGGGCCAGCCTTTAATGTAACAACGAACTAGTAACTAACAGATCGCATTCTGAAAAAGCCACGTAACACATGCACATGAAGCACACACACGCGCACACACACACACACACTTCAACTTGCACTGTCACTACTTAGCACAAAAAAACTAAAGTTAATAGAATAAAAGGCAGACAACCCGTTTAAAACCTGCGAGTGATGACATTATAAGTGATGATGCGAGGCACAACTCAAAGTGCTTACATGTATGTGCAAAAAGCTTTATTGCAGTCCTGCGGTTTGACACCACACTGGTGGAGTGGGGGGTGAGGGAGGGTGGGGGAGTTCATCAAGTAGATCAGAAAGTGTTCTCTGTGCCGCTGAGCTGATGCAAACGCTGTTTCTGTTAGCAGGCATTAACCAAACAAGTTTAGGGTTCAAGGTGCTTCCTGTTTTTTAAAACCCAGAACATGTGTTATACTTCATCTGTGGTCCAGGTATTTAAGAACGTTTGGTCAGATAGACATTACTGATAACACAGGGAACAAACGGAGGTAAAGTCCTCCATACATCAGATCAAGCAGCTTCACAGCCAACACCAGGACAATGACTGTCTGCACTTCTCAACTCATCTAATTTGTTGAACAGGTCTGTGCAAAATGGGCAACTCACAAGTTAAAAAAAAAAAAAAAAAAGAAGATATTTAACATTCAACTACGACAGTGTCTTAGGGCCATTGTAGGTGAAAATAAAAAAATACGTTATGGGAGACAAAAAATTAAAAAAATAAAGTGTTACATTTATGAGATATAATCTGAGATTACAGATTAAGAGATTAAATTTGAGATTTTAGTTTTTTCAGTTTTAAGGAAACACAGACTCCACAGCTGTTGTGCCTGAAGTAAATGACCCAATCATATTATACTTTGCCATCGGATTTAGCTTTGAGGAAGCATCCTGACTTTGAAGAGACATGAACTGGGCCTATTTTTTTTTTTCTTGTAAATTTACCATTTTAATCTCAGACAATATGTGAGTGTTTTCCATCATAAATTTACAAATTTAATCTAGGAAATGTCATGTTTTCCTCTGATTATTACCCCCCTCCCCTGCTCCATAAATGATTTTACTTTACCCACACTGGGCCGTCATTTTCACCAGTAAGATGCTTCTTCACTTTTGTTTTAGCTGATTATCAAGAAGTGTCATGTACTAACTGTCCAACCTGTGTTAACTCATCAAAACAGCTGTGCTGTAATAAAACCTCAACCAACAGTGCTTTTACCAAAACACTCATGAGCATGTCGACTACTCTGTTGTTGAATAACTTTGATTTGCGTACACATTCAAATCAAGCGTATGCTTAAGAGCGGCTCAGCAACAACCCTTCATTTGTGTCCTTTTGATAAATATTAAATAAATACATTTAAAGACATCACACTCAGGAATCAGAACACCGACAAGCTGAAAGATACCTCTAACATTAAGGGGAATCCGTGTCTGACGCTGAGTGTTGAATGTGTCTGACAGCAGCATCATTTCCTCCATTTTGATTGACATAAATATACTGTAGAACTCATTTTACAGGCAGCTCATGACCTCCTCAGAACAAATGTAACCGCGCGGTGCTCTCAGAGACTTCGGAATATATTCGGTGTTATGTGCATTCATGTTTCTTTTTAGCTTGAAACTGAGAGGTGACTTCATGGAATGGATTAGAAACCAAAATCTGTACCAACTGTGAAACACAACACAAATGTAAAGCACACAGAGGACAAAATCAAACTGAAGGAATGTCTTAAGTTTTGGGGGGGAAGAAAAAAAGTGCAGAAACAAAGAGATTGAGACACAGAGACGCTAGCTGAAGTTCACATAGTTCCACACTGTCATTCACACATCTCACTCTGGAGATTCACTTTAAGACATTACTCTTACTTTCCATGACTGGAACTTATCGAGATTGGGCAGTCACACATGGAACTTTGTTTTGTCATAAAAATAGCTACATTTAAAAGAAAGACAAGTGGAACTGTAGCTAGAAAGAGTGCTGAATTCAAATCTAAGAGGAGTAGTACTGGTATCTCTGTGGTTTCCTCTGCTCCGTGCAGACCTGAACCCTCTTGCCGATTGTGGGAGTGTGTGATACATTCTTCAGCCTCCGCTTCCCAGTCCACCACTGGGCCTCTCAGCAGAGGAGGTGGGAGATAAATAAGGCCTCGTATTCCTTTTCACACCCCACCCTCATCATCACCATCACTGATAAACCCCCCCTCTAGAGTCCTGGTTCCAGATGGAGCAGTGACGCGGCTCTAGGGGAGAAGGTTTATCACAGCGGCTACAACCAGATAAGTCCTGCTGAGCTTAAAAGGTCTTCCTCAGGTCCATACGGCCTGCTGAGGGTCAGGTTTCCCCCCCAGAGGGCTGGATGGGAGAACTGGTTGAGTCTGGTAACATGTGATGGCTCAGCGCTTCAGCACCGGGCTCCCTCGCTCCGGATCTTTCTGTAACGCCTGCAGGACCTGAGGAGATGGAGGGAGGTACGGTTAAAAAAGGGAAAAAAAAAAGAGACCTAAAAAGCCTAAAATGGAAACTGTGTCGTCTTACCTGCGCCCACTTCCTGTTGCGGCTAGTCATGTGAACGGCGGCGATGTGCTGGAAGAGCTGCTCGGCGGGGATTAGTTCGGGCAGGCGGGTGAGGAACTGAGCCATGTGGATGAAGTCCATGGTGGTCAGGACGTCCTGGTAGAGACGCAGCAGGCCCAGCCCCGTGCGGAACAGGAACTCCTCGTTGTCTCTGCAGAACACGTCCCACACCCGACACGCCAGGTCCAACGGCAGGGACTTGCTGTACAGGGTGAAGATCCTGGAGGGACGGGCGGACAAAGGGAAGAGGAGAAGTGCACTTAAGATAACACCGTCATTCAATTAAAAGTGATGGAAACATCTGAACTGAGCTTCATGAGCTGCAGAAATGTGGCGGATGAAGAGGAAACGGTTGAAACTCACCAGTCGATTAAATAAATATCGGGCGTCAAGTTGTTTTTCTGGAAATGTGCAAAGAGCTTTGGTAGGTTTTCTTCAAAGAACACTTCAAATGCCGAAAAGTAAGTCAACATCTGTGGAGAGAGGGAAAGCTGGTCTTATAGAGTGACACAAAAACCAGGATTGTGTCCAACGAGCAACAAATATTTGCTTGTTTCCTTAGTCTTCAACGATTTTAAACTAAATATATTTGGGACTGTTAGACTGCTGATCCAAAAAAACAAAGTAGTAAAAAAGAATAGTTAGTTTGCTGCCCTAATTAAAAGAATGCCCCAGTTAAAAGGGAAATTCACCACATTCCATGTGGATGACCAATCGGTGTTGATGGTAAAGGTAGTTCACTGACTCAATTAATTCCTCAGTGCGTGCTATATTGACAGAGAAAGAAGGGTTCTCTTGCTGCGCGCTGAGCCATTCCGGCAGTGACTACACGTACCAGCATGCATTTTGTGCTAGTGTCCTCAGACTCTCTCTGCTGAATTTCTTCGGCCGTAAACTCTGACTCCAATACCTACGGCTTAATATCAGAGTCACTGTGAAATTAATCCTCCTAAAGAACATCCTCTGTTCCCATATTTTAAGAAGCCATTCTGACGCTATACAAGTGAAGAGGACCAGAAAGTTCTGAAGTTTCTGAGCGCCATCTAAAGAGAGGCAGAGCCCAGAGATCCAAGCTTCAGTAACAGCATGTAGTTCTTCTTTGCCTTTAACTGTCCCGTGATGGAGCTGGATGCAGGAAGAACTACAGGTTTTGCATCCGAGAACTCAGATTTCTGGGTCAATATGAAGTACTGAGGATTTTTTTTTCTTCAAATCGATTTACCATCAACACTTACTGGACTTAAATAAATGACTGGGTGTGTCCACAAGCATAAACTACAAGTAACAGGCTGTAATGGTTCTTAATGTGTGTGTGTGTGTGTGTGTGTGTGTGTGTGTGTGTGTGTGTGTGTGTGTGTGTGTGTGTGTGTGTGTGTGTGTGTGTGTGTGTGTGTGTGTGTGTGTGTGTGTGTGTGTGTGTGTGTGTGTGTGTGTGTGTGTGTGTGTGTGTGTGTGTGTGTGTGTGTGTACTGACAAGGCTGTGGTCGACTCTGAAGAAGGCCATCTGACAGGGCTTGTTGAGCAGGTTGGCAAAAGCTATGAAGGCGTCAGCTGTGTCAAGGTTCAGGATCAGCACTGCTGCGATGAACGACATCCCCTGCACCTAAATATACGCACACACACAGTTTGTACAAGCAAACAAGAAGCAGAAAATAACTGTGGTCTAACAGGGGGCTTGCAGACGTATACTTGACTTCCGTCTCTGAATGCGAGAGCAGAGAGACACCAGCGGCGGCAAGTCAACACCTGCTAGAGGTGAATTTTGCTCTGTGCTCTAATAAATCTAATCTTATTTTAAACTAATCTACAATGACAAACAACTGAGCTTCAGTCTGGATATTTAAGATGGAAACAGAGATGAAATGCTGATGCAGACGGATGCAAAGAACAAAACAGAAACGGCTGCACGGAGGGGAATGCATCGATTGTGTGTGTGTGTGTGTGTGTGTGTGTGTGTGTGTGGCAGCACAGGGGTTGGGGTCAGTGCAGGAAGTCACAGTCATTTCTACCTAAGCACACACAGCGTGGGACTGCAGTGATGGAGCAGCAAGGCAAACAGCAGCATCTCCAAGCACAGTGTGGCTTTATAGAATAACAGAGCGTGAACATGACTTCATTATTAGAGATCGGAGTCAAAGAACTTCCAGCACTTTTTTAACGCCACTGGCTAATGTGTGAGGTTTTATGCGTATGTGGTTCGTGGAACTTCAGAGAAACTGACCACAACCACACCTATAAATCCGTCACTGTCACCTAATTTAACACATTTCTCTCATTGAATCGAGGTCATGTGGTTTGTTACCATTGATGCCGATACCAGTCAATACCTAATGTATTCATTATCAATACTCATAGTAGTTAGAACATATTAACTGAAAAAGTAAGTGAAATGTTACTAAAATATGATGAAAATGTAGTGAAACAGGGCCAAAAATATTAGTAGAATATGTCAAATAAATTGGTGACATTTCTGAAAAATACATACGAAAATTTGCATCTGATAAATATTTGAAATATGTCCAAAAGATATCTGAGAAATATGTGAAAACATCTGTGATATATCCAAAATAACATTCGTAAATAATGTGAAATATACCAATAAATGACATACAAATAGTATTTTGTGAATGAAGTAGCCTACTGATATCATGTACTGGATGTAGCATTATGTTATTTATGGAACCTTATATTTTACAGTACGGATCAATTGCGGCAGGATGTTGGTATTCCAATCAGATGTAATCACCTGTCCAGGCAAAGGACAGATGATTTTACAACCTCCGCACTCATAGAAATATAATTATTATGTGAAAAATATTTGTCAAAAATATCAGAAATGTATTAATCAGACATTGAAAAAAGGCAATGCCACAAAAAGACAAACAATTCAACATTTTAGGTTTAAATGAATACATTTAAGTCTTTTTTGTATGAAATAAATGTACATTAAAACTACATTAACACTTGAATATATTCATCAAATGACACCTCACACTACGTAGGTGTCGTGTGATAATTCCAGGTCTGTGCTGTGTCATTTTAACCATCATAATCTAACAGTAGGTACTGTAAAATATCTCTAAAATATGACACATATAAAAAGAGACACGGACGTCACACGCGCATTAAGACCCATATAGTTCATGTTAGCACACGTTTGAGGTCCACTTGTGAGGCTACGAGGCAGTTTTCTTAAAAGGCACAGAACACAAAGTGAGTATAAAAAGGTATAAAATGTGCAGACGTATCACAGCTGGATGTCATGCTATGTTTGGTGTGTGTGTGTGACTTACGTAGCCAACGTCTGGCCGGTAACAAGTGTATGCTCCCAGAATGCTGTGCAGCACATCATGATATGGCCCGCCCTGACGATTGACAAAGAAATAATGAAGACAATGGAATAAAGAGACCAAAGATACACTCGTTCACACACCCTTTCCCAGAAAGTTCGGTGTCAGATTTACTTTGATACAATAATATCAGAGTAATGTCACCGAGCTTGGCTTGGTTCTTGCCAAGGTTACCAGAGTAACATTGTATTTAATAAAAGGGCTGAGTGAGACATTTTCTCAATAATGACAGCCAAAACGTTTTAATACAATAGACGTATTGTATAGGGTGGCTGAGCTTCTCTCACTGACCTGCTGGAAGATACAAAGATGGGGGAAGGTTCTTGAGATGTCCAGCTTGATCAGCTCCAGGCTCGACTCCCGATCTGACGAATCAGGATCTTGAAGACAGAGCAAAAACATTACAAAACACAAAGGAAAAATCTAAAAACGTGTATAGTATAGCCTCTGATCTGACTTCACTTTTGTTAGCCTAGATGGTCCAAGATTTTAAGGAAATGGCCACATGATGATTTATTCTGTGTCTACCTTCAGGTTCAGTCTCTAAGGAATGTGCTGGTGTGCTCCTCCACTTCTCTTTCGCCCGGGCCAGACAGATGCTATACAGCTCTGCAGGGACACATAACAGCACCACAGTACAATCAATCTGAGAGAAAGGGAGGAGGACAGAGGCTGAAGACACTGAGCGGAGAACATGATGACTGGACAGAAACCACTTGAGGTGATAAAAGGATCAGGCTCTTCACATTACTCTGCAGCAGTGACACTCAAGGTGATTACAGAAAAAGAGATCTCCCTTAATTGTCAGAAGTTTGACAGTAACAATAATTAAATAGCAAACATTTGTTTATATTTGGCAAATTGGCACCAGTGAAAGCACGCTGAACTGGCTAAAGTTAGTTCTGGAGTTACGAGGAGCATCTCTTTTTCTGGATTGATTTATGACATTTCTGTCATACACTTCTGTCCCAAAATGTAGCAGTAATAGTTGCCACCTAGCAGTAATATACAATAGACACACTGAGCTATTCATATGCCTTAAAAGTAGTACTTGTAGTTGGCTAGCTGTAGCAGTAATGCAAATAACTAGCAGTAGTTCCTTCAATACCACTAGAGATAGCAAAGTTAAAGGGGCCATATCATGCTCATGCTACTAGAACATGTTTACATGCTTTAATGTTCCAAAAACACATCATTTTCAAAAGAGAATACTCGGGGGGTCCCCGAAGTCCCCCTTCAAGTCCCCTTCAATAATAGTAGAAATGCTACTACTAGCATTAGCAGAAGTATTAAACTACTTTACTTAAAATGGGGGAATACTGTCACTGAGCTGCTACTCATTAAATTATGGACATCTTTGAAAGAGACTGAGCTTTTAAGGAGTGTGTGTGCTCAGAGTGATGATGAATAGGACTCTTCTCCATTTAAAAGGCTGAGTAGTACAAAGCAGAGTGGACCAGCTCAGTAGTCCTCAGCTTTCCCAGAACGGTTTGACGTTGGTGCTCTTTTAGCAATAGGAGAATGAATCTGCAGTGTGTGTGTGTGTGTGTGTGTGTGTGTGTGTGTGTGTGTGTGTGTGTGTGTGTGTGTGTGTGTGTGTGTGTGTGTGTGTGTGTGTGTGTGTGTGTGTGTGTGTGTGTGTGTGTGTGTTCTTGGAAATCTTTCTTTGTGAGGACCAATTTTGGAAAGAGAGGTCATTTTGACTGTTCAGAATTTGCCTAACCTAGTCCAAGTCTTCACAGAGATAGAAGTACAGGGATGTGTGTGTGTGTGTGTGTGTGTGTGTGTGTGTGTGTGTGTGTGTGTGTGTGTGTGTGTGTGTGTGTGTGTGTGTGTGTGTGTGTGTGTGTGTGTGTGTGTGTGTGTGTGTGTGATCCCCATCCAGACTTGAGAACTCATTAAAATGATACTTTGTTCCCTCTTGTGCTGGGGGAGTCATTGAACCATGCTCCTTCTTAATGGACACACTCCTCCTTCCTCTTTATTTATCTCACTGCCACTGATTCACTGGGACAAAGTGAAACACCCGTCTTTGTGTTGTGTGTTGTGTGTGTGTGTGTGTGTGTGTGTGTGTGTGTGTGTGTGTGTGTGTGTGTGTCTTTGTGTGTGTGTGTGTGTGTGTGTGTGTGTGTGTGTGTGTGTGTGTGTGTGTGTGTGTGTGTGTGTGTACTGGTGGGAGCAGTCAGGTAACAGGGCGGATCAGGACATGACAGTCAAAGTTCAGGCACAGTTATGGCAATTATGAGTCATACATAACACACACACACGCACTCTCAGACGCACACCCGTACCATGTGTGATGTTGAGCTCGTTGCCCACGGCCAGGCTCCACACTTTGCCCCTTACGCTGGGGGGGAGGCCCTGCCACCAGAGGTCCCTCACTCTTCGGGATGTACACCTGGGGGAGGGACAAATGTGGGTTCAATGTGGGCTGCTTGCTAGTTGTGTTTCACAGAGGCAACTAGAATTTAGTGATCAGAAACCACAAGGTGGCAGTCATTTACTCCATCGCTGCAGTCACTTATTCCATTTAAGGGGCAAGAAATGACTTACCTTCAGAGAAAAACTAATCCTTGACGCAAACATCATTTAATCTTTATGTTAGCCCCATATTTCACAATAGACTTAGTTGGTAAAACAAGATCACATAAGCCTAAACGCTTTGCAAAGACCTCCTCAATTTTTACACTTAGGGGAAAAAAGTACTAAACTTATTCCAAGATATGTAGGAGTGGTGAAACTTTGATATGGAATCAGACATGACTGAATGACAGAAGCCCTGACATTGATATTAATTCTCATCAACAAGCTGGAATTCATGTGTGGCAGTTGTGCTTGTAAAACAGGTTGTGTTTGTATAATCTCATACTGAATCATCATGTTTGCATGTGAGGCGTTTGTCATTAGTCACTGAAGTGCTTGTCTACAGCAGCTGTTCGGTGTATGCTTGATACCACAATAAAACAGCCACATAATGCAAATTTCCCCGCTGCGGGACTAATAAAGGATTATCTTATCTTATCTTATCTTAATGATGATTTGGTGCACTGTTAAGAAGACAGACAATTAGTGAGGCCCATGTAGGAATTTATAGGGATCGTTTGGACTTAAACTGATATTGATATTATTTAGGTGTTTAAAATACGTTCTACTGCTGCCTCCGTCCACAGCAGTACATTACTTTGCTCCTGGGCTGGTACTCCTGTCTACTGCTCCAAGCTACTGTAGGTAATACACTGATTATGGAGAAGTACCTCGTACAACCCCATTCAAAATATCTGAACTATTCCTTTAAGGCGTTAATATCTCGATCATCATTTTACAGATGCCAACATGTACTTACTTAATTGACATTGACAATGATAATTTATGTGATATGGAGGATTTTTTGTGTAAATATTTTTGAATACCAGTTTATGCTATTTAGTTTTTCTTCTCCAGACTACAGCTCTCAAATGCAATGCAATCTACATCCATGCTCCAACTCTGCTCTGTATTTGATTTCTAAGCTACTGAAACGCTTGAAGTGGTTCCCAAAGGAACCTGGCCGCTTTTCAATTTTAAATTTTCCAAGACAGGTCCAGTTACATTTAGGGAATTTCTGCACACTGCTGTGTTTGTACTTGAAAATTCCTTCTCAGTACAAAGAAGTTAAAGTATCATAGAAACTGAATTCAGAGCGTCTTTAGCTTCCGTACTGTGACATATTTCACAGTAAACTGAATATTTAAGCGGTATATAGTTACAAATGGGATTTAAATCAAATCCTTTGCTTTTGATTGGGCCACTAAAAAGTGGGCGGGCTTAGAGTTCAGCCCTACACAGATCTGTTGGTTCCACTCACATCTCTGTCACCTGTTGTCAGATCAGGAGGAGGACGAAGGAGAGATGAAGGGTGCTTGCAGATTTTAAACCTCGGCCACATTGTTTTTGAAATGAAAACTACATTTTTGCCCACTGATATACAAAAACACATTCCTTCCTGTCTCTCTCCATATTGCTCTGGTAGCTACTACTATCCACAAACAGTGAAGGTGGCTGGATAGTCACCCAAACTCTCAGTTGATTGGATTTTTTGTAAACGCCCCTGAAGCCAGGATGAGTCCACAAACATTCAAAACCCTAACAGAAGCGTAAGATGTCTAACTTCCGTTTAACTGGGACTTTAAGTTTCCAGAAATGCATGCAACATCAGTATATTTATTATTCTAAACTCAGTCGTTGTTTGTTCTCACATTGTGCTCCAGTTAGGCAAGATTTCCTGGTTCCAGATCTGGGCGGCATTGCCGATGCTCTCCTCGAGCTTACATCGATCCTCGAGCTGCTTCTTTCTCTTCTGAGCCTCCTTCAACTCTACAGACAGGAGTGTGGAGAGAGGTGGGTAGATACAAAACAGAGGGAACGTTAATACAAGAGGTTTACAGCAGGCTTAAGAGAGACATCATCAGTTCAGTCCTGTAGTAGTCTCACCTCTCTTCTTGGCCTGGGCCACCATCTCTTCATACTGCTGTCTGTGCTTCTGTGCCTCCTCGGCCGGCTTGGCAGGCAGATTACTGTAACACATATACATCAAGCAAAGGAAATGGATTAGCG
This sequence comes from Anoplopoma fimbria, assembly GCF_027596085.1. Lineage (NCBI taxonomy): Eukaryota > Metazoa > Chordata > Actinopteri > Perciformes > Anoplopomatidae > Anoplopoma > Anoplopoma fimbria. The sequence goes on from NC_072455.1 coordinate 12,341,260, forward strand.
TCTATGTGTTCTCTTAGCTTTGCATTATTCATGTTGAGCAGGCTTGTGATGTAATACAACACTCCTCAAGGTCCATTAAGTAGCCTTTCTGGAGCTTCCATTCATATCACATCTTGGGCTGAACCGGTTCATCTTTATACATTCAAAGCTTCTATTAATGTTTTCCAATGAAATTAGAAAGTCTATTATCCTATTTAATGATGTTTTAGATTTTTTGTTATTGTGTTTTATAAATGTAACTTAAGGTGCTGTAGATTGCTGCTGAAAAAAAAAACCAGGTTGTGAATTTGATCATTACATCTTTCTTTTTTCAATACATTTTGACTTTTGAAATTGACAACACCCTGCAGTTAGTTATTGGAAATGTTAAATTGAAATGTTTTTTAAACATTGTGAACAGAAAAGCAAAAAATAATAATAATAATAATAATAATTCTACGCTGCATTCAAATATTGATTGAGAATACAAATGTAACAGTCTACATTCTAAGATAACTGGGCTATTTGTGCGATGAAGATCATGAGCGAATGCTCGATAACAGCTAATACATTAACAAACAGAAATATATAAAAAAAAGAAAATTAACTTGAATTGTATTTTCTAGCTTTTTATCATCTGTTGATTTGCTCTGAGTTTTTGTTAATATGATCTACCTGCACTTCTTGCAGGGGGACATCTTACTGGGTCTTGTCAGTAGAGGTTCATGTGATTTTAGGAAGTTTTTCTTAGTGTGGAATGCTTGTGTCATGATTGCACCATAATAAACTGCTCTTCTTCCATCTTCTTTAAATATAGATAGACTGAGGGTGCACTGACACTTTGCAATATTCTGTGCGCTTTTCTAGATGGGTTTTACCAGCAGGGGGTGACAGTGAAGAAGGAGTAGAGTTGGGAGGTTGCATGCAGCAGCTGAACTCACAGTTTTGCCAGTCATGGTGTGCACACACAGGAAATCAGGCTAAATTCTACTATTGTTTTCTTTCACCTTGTTGCCAAAGCAGAAGTGCTAATCTTCAGGCTGAGCAGCAACACTGAATTAAACATGAGGCTCAGCATATGTCTGTAGGTCTGTCTGCCTGTACGCATGTTAACAAAATGTAAAATGCTAAAAAAAAAGCAGGGTAATGGAGCCAGGCTCAGGGAGGGCTATTAAACTTTCAGCAGCACCTCTCTTTTACCGTCTGTGAAACAAACAGAGACACAGCACAGGGAGCTGGAACAATGATGAAAGGAGTCTAATGACAGAGGATGGAGGACTGATAAAGAAGGAATGAGGGAGAGATAAAGATAGAAAGGCAACAGACGTGGCTTCATTGTCTGATAAGCAAACTCCACTGGTACTGAGAGGGAAAGAAAAATGTGGGATAGTCTAATATCCCGCAGATTAAAGATAAAGATGAAAGGCAACAGTGTGGCTTCATTGTCTGATAAGAGTGTGTGTGTGTGTGTGTGTGTGTGTGTGTGTGTGTGTGTGTGTGTGTGTGTGTGTGTGTGTGTGTGTGTGTGTGTGTGTGTGTGTGTGTGTGTGTGTGTGTGTGTGTGTGTGTGTGTGTGTGTGTTTACTTACGCAGGTCTGTCCTCCAGTATGAGTGCAGTGGTGGAGAGCGGCTCAAAGTCCAGGTTTTTCCTCGCACCCTGCCTGGGAGACGTCGGGTTGCCAGGTCCAGCTCTGCCACTCTTTGTTTCATATTCCTGACGACGAAAAACATACATTTAGACACAGAAACTCAAGAACTGTAAGTGGAGTTTTATTTACACTATTAAAACAAACACGGACACAAACACAAACAGCAAAATTGGTGAATAAGTTGCTTAATGTTCCATGTCAAAGTACAAACAGGTCATGCATGCAGCTCCAAAGACAGATCAAATTACCACAAGGGCCACAGCTGACCGCAAAGCTACTGTTGAGGTCAGACACAGAGTGGTAGGATTTAATTGGTTTCGGAGAGGAAAAGAAGTGAGATGATAAAAAATGAAAATAAATAATAAGAGAGAGGACTTGTAGGTGTAAATTAAGTCACACAGAAACACTGAGAAATGTCTTGACGACCTTGTGACAACACACTTTTGGCCCCTGAGCATTTGTCAGCTGCTGTCTAATGAGTGTATGGTTTCTGCTCCACCACTGGGAGTGTGACACAGGCCTATAGAAAGAAGAGGCCATGTGACATTCAGCCTGTTACAACCACAGGGCAGTTTAACACAAGGCCGACTATCAGCTGACATACAGGTTATGTGTGTGTGTGTGTGTGTGTGTGTGTGTGTGTGTGTGTGTGTGTGTGTGTGTGTGTGTGTGTGTGTGTGTGTGTGTGTGTGTGTGTGTGTGTGTGTGTGTGTGTGTGTGTGTGTGTTAGCAGCTATGAGCTTCAAGAATTAGGGAGCTGATAGAGAACAAACAGTTCAGGGAAGACCTTCAGAAGAAACTGTTACATTGTCTCTCTAGTTAATTAGGAAGCTACTGTAAATAGGGCAAGTGCAATACGAGCACACGCACCCCCCCCACTGTGTGTCCAAAATGGCCTCCAGTGTGCGTTGAGCTGGTTAATAATGCAGGCGGAGGACTGCAAGCGATCAGCTTAACGCCCTGCTGCCACAGGGATGTTCCCATTGATCAGCGCAGGCCATAATGAAGACAGAAAAATCAATGTCTACAATAGTAGTGTGTGTGAGTGTGCATGCATGACTGTTAGTGATGCTGCCCATGTTATTAATCTGTCTTTTTGTTACTGTCGGTTGTACCGGAGCCTTGGAGACAAATAAAGGTAATTCAATTAGGATCAGGAAGGCAGGGCATCACAGAACAAAAGGGACATACAGACAGCATGAATTACTGATTATAGCCACAACCTTCACTTACAGAGCATCTTCCATAAAGCTAAGTTCCTAACAAGATTTATTAAAATGCCAGAAAGCAGAAGAAAAAGCAGTAACAAATCTACAGCCGTGCTAGCAGCTCTGTGAGGCTGAACTTAGGCACCACGGTGCTTCTAGCTAAATGTCAACGTGCTAACACACTTACAATGAAAAAGCTAACATTCTGAAGTTTAGCAGATAATGTTTACCAGGTACTGCACCTTAGTTTTAAGGAAACCTTGAAGAAAATGCACTTATTTTGTCTCTTGCTGAGACTTGCATAAGAAGAAGAGAAGAGAACTCACATCTCTTTAGCTAGGAGACAAATAGCTTAGCTTAGTCTACACGAGTTAATCTCATGGTCAGATATGAAAGTGGTGTAGAGAAACTCATCAAACTCCTTTCAAGAAAACCAAAAAGAGAATGAATGAAATAGCAAAAAAAAAGAAAAGGAATTTAGAGAATTTAGCTTAAGGTGGAAGTAAACAAAAGTAGCAGTCACCAGTATCCACTTCTGTTATCTTAAAAAGACCCAAAACGGCCAAGTCAGAAAAAAGGTGGCCACATTTCAAGGTGAAAGCATGGTCTCATCTTGTGTACTTTCTTTCTTCTTTGCCGTCACTATCCTCACTTTCATCTGCTCTGCATCCGCCTAGCCTTCCCTCAGTCCCCTAGAAGTGTGAATGCTTGTGGTGCCAGTTGTTTAACTACTGTAGCTGGCAGGCTAACCTCTAACAAGCTAGCTAGCTGGGAACATGCTAGCACTAGTCAGTCACAATAGCACTCTAGCTAGTTTGTAAACCGTCAGTTAGCAAGAAAGCTAGCTTGGTAGCCAACGCGACAATAAGCTAGCACATTTTATTCTAGACAGGAGAGAACGTTTAAATAATAGGATGGTGAGAATCAGCTGATAGGATAGGTTAATCAGTTTTGGTGACAAAGTTGAAAATTCAACACTTTATAGCTTTGTCCATAATTTCTACTGTTAGCAAAACTTTGCTCATACAGCTAGTTAACAAATTACCAGTTTAACCATATTATCTAAACCACTTAAGTTTCATGTTAAACATAGAAATACGCATTTGCAAAAGAGGATCTCCCTCATGTGAATAGTTGACCAGGTTTGCCTTTAGTCAGTATTGATTTGTTCTGGGCTTTAATGAACAGCAAAATACATATACTGTTGCCTGTGTAATTAAAGACTATGGGTGCCTGAGGGAAGAGCTGCTTGTTGATTAATAAAAGGTTAGCCAGAGCTTTTTTTGACCCTGAGAACAGATTGATACTGCAGAGAAAGAGAGGGGGGGTCCAGCAGTAATGCAGGTGCTTCAAACACTGGGAAACACAAGATTGGACATATGTGAAGCTGTACTGAGAGGGAGTGTATCCAAGGGAAGCTACATGTGGACGCGGTTTGAGAATGCGTGCGGTGCAAATAGTTAAGTGAGTAAAAGTATTACAAGTATGTGAGGGTAAGAAACTACGTAAATGATTAGCTATAACAATGGACTGATGATGCTAAAAAAACACACTGGAGCAAAATCCTGTAAAGGCTAACCACGTTACTGTACATTCCTCTGCCACTCCACAACCAGTCCTACTGGTGAATCAGCGCTTTAGATGAAAGGTTCATCAGACTTCACACGGCTCTCTCTGGAGCTACAAACACAAAAGGCTTTATATAACTTTTTCCACAGTTGCATTAGTACTCCCCAAGACCTGTAAACAGACTTTAATGTGTAAAATCAGTGGGAATCCCCCTCTAATTTAGCAGCAAACAGATAAATCCAACAGAACGCATGAATACATTCAACAGAGTAATGCAACTGCGCTACATAGCTGCAAACTATCATACTGATTCAAACAGATAGTTAAGCTCAGCTCATAGTTTACTTTCCATAAAAAGTGTGAATCTCAATGCATTATCTATTCCTCAACAATGTTGAGAAACCCCTCATTACCCCTCGTTTCTAGGCTGGAACTTGACTCTTTCTGTATGGCAGCTTAAAGCTGCCGGAATAGCAACTGTATCCCATGATAACCTGCCACCAGGGCAACCGGCTTTGTCACGCTGGCTTTCAGTTCTCCAATTTCCTGGTAGTGGTGGAAGAGCTCTCTGGGTGCCTGGCTGCGCTGACTGGCTGTCATGCTGGCTGCTAATGGCCTTTAAAACTATATACACTAGGAAGTGGATTTAGCCTGGTTTCGCTGCATGCCAAAGTATTTTCCAAAGCTGATGTGGGTCAGTGAATCAGACGGCGCCTGCCTTGTTGGCAGTACCTAGGTGTGTTTGTTTGGCAGCTACTGCGGGACAGGTTAATCAGAGCCGTTACTCAAATTCAGATTTTGTTTCTGCCGATTGTGCTTTTACAGATAATAACGTAAAAAAAAAACGTATTCATATGCCTCACATTTTGGGATTTTAATCCAAAACTTCTGACTCGAAGTTTCAGGATCCATCACAAGCACAGCTTCCTTTATTTTGCTTCACACATATCATTTGAGGAATTAACCTCATGATCAACCAAATCCATTTAAGGTAGACTGTTCAAAGATGTTGTCATTTGTGGTTATTCAGAGTGACAGAAAACTGCAAATGACACCTATTTAAGAGCCGATACAATGTTGAATGAATGAATGAATTAATGATTTAATTAATAGTGGTATCTTTGTTGACACACTAACAGCTGGATTACCACAGGGGAGCTAAACAGTCTGTTAGTAAGGCCGTGATGATCTGGCAGCTTTGTGGAGACAAAGTGATGAAAACGTAACAATATCCAGGCAAACAGATGGAACCATGAGCACTGGCACCAAAACGCTCAGATACAATCCTAGTGCTTTTTAAATCTGAGCACGCTTTACTGGAAAGCAGAAATAAACAGAGTCCCACTAATTCAGCTGTCAAATGAGCTCTGTGTCTCTTTAACTGCATCAGTGATAACGGCAGGATGAAATCCCTTGACACGCTTCAAAGAAAAATTTAAAAAGACGCTGTTGCACGTGCTTCTGTTGTATTAAACTGAGGGCTTTTACATCGAGTTAAATACAATAAAGATGAGTCGTCTCCTGTACGGGCATCGAATCCATCAACACATTCTGGAAACTTAAACATGTTCATCTTTCTAGATGTTCATCTCTGATGCCACGACGAGCTGAGAGAGGCTTTTATGTGAAACCTGAGCCTTCATCTTCCACCGCCGTGCGTCCCTTTCACGCTCCGACTGCCAATGCCCTCTGATGCTGCCAGACAAGGAGAGAGACGCCGTGGGTCGGCTAGCTCGTCCACTTGTCCTCGCAGTGCAAATGCTCACTCACCATGAACGCTGCTGTTCCTTACAGACGGACAGTCCTCCGGTGGGGGTTCCTTTTACAAAACCTTAGCCCAGCGTCATTGCTGCTCCTAGGGGGGGTGCTCACTCCTGGCAACAAGACACCCAGGAGCGAGAAGACGAGGAGGAGGAGGAGGAGATCAAAAAGGAGGGCAGAGGGACAGTCAAGCTGCCAACGGAGGGACACACCCCGCATTGGAAACGATGCAGCAGCAGCATGATATCCCCCGTTTTCCTCCCCCTTTCTCTCTCTCCGAGCAGTGACGCTACACTGAGTGGCTCTGCATCAGGTCTATGCTGCTGCGTGTGTGTGTCAGCAAATCAGCACCGCCGTGTGTTATTAGTCACCATCGCTGCACTGAGAGGAGCTCTGAGCTCTGCCGTGTCCTGGCAGCAGCACTAATCAATCCCGGAGTAACGGATCGGGTTTCAGACGCTCAGCCTCAAAGGTGCCGTTACGAGTTACAAAGGATTTTTCCCTCGTTTCCTGCTTTTTGGATGATTCTCACTATAATGATCGTCTAACAACACAACAATAAGACATGTGGGAGATGTACAAGTTTTTATTTACTAATGAGTAATCATAACTTAAGTCTCGGTATTCTGCGATTGTCAACCATGGTTTTGTTTAGTTATTTTATCCATAAACAGTTTCAGAGCTCAGCAGACATAGCTGTCCATCCACTAATCAGAAGATCGGCAGTTCGATCCCACGCTCCTCCTGTCCGAATGTCATGGTGTCCTTGGGTGAGTGTGTGAATGATGTGTACTTAAGCACCCTGTATGGCGGGCTCTGCCATCAGTAGAGTTGTTCCGATACCAGTATCAGAAATGCCTGCGATACAGCGATACAAAATGCTGGATTGGGTATCAGCAAGCACGCAGATCTACCCACCTAATCCAGTATCATGTTATCATATCATGTATCAGTTTATTTATTATCTGCGAGATGAGAAAGAAGCAAGATTGTCCCGAAATCGATGTTGGAAGTACCTGACAAGCGAGGCATCTAGCTTCTTTCTCATCTCTATTGAGCGTTACACATGCACAATACCGACCATGCAGGCGCTAGCGAAAAGTGTAGCATTAGCTGCAACTAGCAAATGTCAGCAGTTTGGCAACGTTTAAACACTGAAAAATCTGTCAAACCAGAAAGACCAGAAAGTTCCATGGCATTCACTCATTGTATTTATTTGTTCATGTTTTAACAAAGGGCTTAACCTGAAGCAGGCTATACAACATCCATAGCAATCATATCCATATCCAACACATCCATTTAGGGTTTGTCTGTCTGTGTGTTCTTGGCATATCTCGAGAACTGCTCATCCGATCTACTTCACACTGTGGGTGTTTTGCTGAGTTTGTCAAAGACCCAGATAAATGAATGGAAATCATAACAATAGCAGATGCTACCATACAAAGGAATTCATATGGTACGACCACAACAGTCACCAAACCGTAATCTATGCCAAGGATCATAGAAGCTGCTATGGAGGCTCATGGGAAACCAACACCTCACTGAGACTCTACTCTCTGCATGTTGGTTTTCCATTCATGTCTCACCCATCCGTCACCCAAAAAAAAAAATGACTGTAGTGTAATGTAATCTGGATTTGGCAAAAAACGACCTCTGATATAAAAAAGATATTTGCTGCATTTACAGCAAAATTGATCCAGACTTTTATCCTCCATGTTGATCAGATTTCATTGTTCAATTATTGTCCTCATCGCATGACCAAGATGGTGTAATTGCAGCTTCAGAAATGTTTCCATTCTGACCAGAACAAAAAAACTACAACACATAAAAGCGGTTTAATGACTTAATATTAAAAGGAAAAATCCTGCTGGGAATATTCAATTCAGCTCCACTCCCAAACATCAGTAACTCAAGACATACCCGGGTTGCAACACAGTGTGATTTAGACCAGAGGCTTAGCAGGTAATAGAACAATTACTCTTTCTTCAGCAGTGACCAGACATTGTACCGAGGCCACCAGCTATATTTAAGTCCCCAGACTGAAATGGTGTAAATTAGAATGTTAAACTTGATTCGCCGTGTTCTCAAAGGGGGAATATTGCTGGTGGAAACAGAACAGCGTGGGTGTCATAGCAGCTGAACAATAACCATGGCAAATAAAGCATTACGCACACGCACACACACAGTTACTGACCCCGCCTTCGAACAGCAGCATCAGAGCCAAGACAAAAGCTTGAAAACCTAGCCTTGTTATCCGATTCCTGAGGTTGAATATAGGGTTACAACCACAGATGAGATAGATTTCAGATAAGAAGCACATGCGGGTGTGTGCATGAGTCAGACAGCCAATCCTAGGAGTATGGTTTCTTACCATTACAACAAGATAGTCATAGCGTTTGCGGCATAGCCGTTTAAAAGTCATGTAGCCGTTTTTATGTAGCCATTTTCAAAATCTTGTAGCTAGCTACATTTCCAGGGTGCTGCAGGTATGATGTCATTTAGGTTGCCAACCCTAAATGTTAGCATTTAGGGTTGGCAACCTAATGTATGCTCTGCATGTTATCAGGCATTAATTAAATGTTATCAGGCCTTTCAAACAGGTTTCAGCAGCACAAAGAGCACAGGCTAAATGGCAGCACAATAACAGGCTTCTACAGACTCTAATTACAGGCTGCCATCATGTTCTTTGGTTTATTTCACCAGTAGGTGGATGCTGTGCTCTTTAATTGGCCCCGAGACACGTCCTCGACTGGCTTTTTGAACGGCAGTGGGAAATTAGACGAGTGTTCAGTAAGCAGCTGGCTATCTAACAAAGTGCTCTCAAAGACCTTGACATTTTGAATTTCAGCAAGCTGAGCAGCAAAGAACACTACATGCACGTGGCACGTTTCTGCCACACTAAGCTGAGCGTCTGACACAGAAAAATAGTAGGATTCTCGTCAATTGCATGTTGAAAAGGAAGATAATCAGGGATTGAATCTATTTTAGCTAGTAAAACATTTATAATTTGATCTTTTATTTTATTTAGCTGTCTTTTGTTATTAATTATTTAGAAATTATTTAGTCTTCCATCGAGAGATACAAAAGCAATTAAGAATTGAATGACATTTGCTTGTGCTGCTTTTTGAATTTGAAGTGCTGGGGAAGCTAAATTATAGTAGCTAGAGGCACTACAAGCTGTTCTTAGTTGGAAGGAGTCAAGTTACAGCAACAATATACTTTGTTAAGAGTAGAAAGCTTATCAGTTGAAACCATAGACTTTATATAAGACGTGGACGAAGTCATCTTGACGTCACCCAATGGTTTGTGGACTGCTGTCTTGAGCCTCAAGTACGGATTATTAAAAATTTAAAATAGCGATTGAGACCATAAACTCAATGTTTACTGAGATAATAAATCATGTGAGAAGTAGGGCAATTGTTACAGACTTCTATACAATTGTACTTTTTGCAACCAGATGAGTCGCCCCCTGATGGACATGAGGAAGAATGCAAGTTTCAAAACACTTCTGCAGCGGCTTCATTCAGCAGAACCGGAGGTTGCCACCTGGTTGAAACATTGAATTCAGAAAAAGCTTACTACACTGAAGGTATTTCCAAATAAGTAACATCAAATGTTAATGTATATCATAAACAAACAGTAGACCAAGTAGAGTGCTGCAGGAATGAGTCCTAAAACCTGGAAATGAGTCATCTCAAAAGTCAATGGGTTCTTTGAATTGGTTTTGCATGTAGGAAAATTTGAACATTTTGTTTTAAGGCATAAAATGTGTTAGTTTATACCCCCATAGTGAATTTTGAACCTTTTACGCATCTTAAAAAAGGCGGTTGCTAACAAGTGGCTAAATGAGACTACAAGGTAACCAGCACAATGCTAACATTTAGGGTTGGCAACCTAAATGACATCATACCTGCAGCACCCTGGAAATGTAGCTAAACAAGATTTTGAAAATGGCTACATAAAAACGGCTACATGACTTTTAAACGGCTATGCCGCAAACGCTACTGGGAAATGTAGAATTGCTAGTGTTTATTGGAAAGTAGTTCAAGTACCCTTCTTCCAAAGATCCATTGTGGTTAATAATCAGCCCTGTTCTTTCCATTATGTTTCTAAGAACTGTGAGAGGTTGATTCTTTTCAGCATGCGCCATTCTAAAAATAGCTAAAGAACCTAAATGTCACTGATGGGAAGTGTTGTTGCTCAGGGCATTGAGCTGCTGGTATTTGAGAACACCACTGAGATTGTACTCCATATCTTCCTGATATTTTAGACCTCTATAAAGTCTTAGCCTTCAGTTGGTGTGCTATCACGAGTGATAATGTTGGTTTATAGTACTTATTGGTCTTTATTGACCCATGGTAAAACAATGAGCTCTGCTAAAACGTATTATTGCATCGAAAGCCAGTTGCTCATCCATTTGACCTTTGAACAACAGCTTCAATGGAGTTCCAAAATATTAAATTGTTAAAGTCATCTAGACTTTAAATGAATACAATTAAATATCCATCTAATATATTGAATATTTGGCTTTGGTTTAAGGAAGTTGAGTATAACACTTACTTTCCAGCACTGAAATGAAAACCGATTAAAATCTAAAATAAAGCTGACTGAACAAGCCTAATGCTTCAGTTTAAAGATAGCTAATGGTAAAATCAGGCACTTTACTAAATCCATTAAAATCGGTTCATTTTGAAGCCTGCATTACAGAGCTAATATAGCCGTTTATAATGCTGTCCACCGGCACTATATTTCTCGACATAGTGCAGGTGGTTTAAATGTGCGGCAGCTGAGGAGCAACCACAAAACCACAGCTGACAAGGCCAGATAAACCAAAGCCATATGATGCACGTGGAGGGCTTGTTTGCAAGGACTTAAAGGAAGCTAATGAAAGTGAAAAAAGTACTGTTGGATTCTCTTCCAGTATCTTCATACACCTGTTTTGTACCACAATCAGATATGAACTGCCTAGAGGAGCCACGTCCTCTGTGATTGGCTTAAACTAAGTACACAGACAACCAGACAAATGGTCCGTGAAAAACAAACAAACCTATTATTGGTTCATGGGACTAATATCTACTCAGGGATAGAACACAAAACGCCGCTGAGCGAACTTCAGCTGTTGCTATGTGAACAACAGGACACAGTGTGCTGATTTTTTAAGTGGACTTTTTCTTGTGGGGGAATTCTGAATACTGAAAATTCAGCTGATGTGTGAAGGAGATTTTTAGTTGTCAGTGGACATATAACTTTTTCTTGTGGGGGAATTCTGAATACTGAAAATGTGCCTGAAGCCTGAAAATGTGTGAAGGAGATCACTGTAGCTTAACTGTGTGTTCAGATGGAGCACAGGGTGAATTTCAGAGATGGTGCAATTGCATACAAAGTCAATGAATTCGAATTCCCCCCCGCAGGAGTGCAAATTTACATGAAAAACCTTTCAACTTGGCTTCAGGAAACTTACAGACTAAAAGGAAAAAGGAGAGACACTGGAGGGAAACGCCAGAAAGAATGTACGTTTCAGGTGAGATCTGAGATCAGGCACTGAGTTGAACACACACTTTTCAAAATGACATTTGAACAAATACGTTGGTCCCTCCCAAACAGGAAATAGCCCCCATGAACACAATGTCTGTGTGTGATCCTTGAAATGAAAGATTCTACCTTCTGTATCCTCTTCGGGTCCTTAATGGGGCCTTCCCGCGGTGGGATTTTCCCAAACAGCTTCCACCCTGGATCCTTCTGCTCCGCTGGCCGACTGTCCTTCACCCTCCTGGCAAACAGGCTCCTGAGAGACCAACGGGGAGAGAGAACAGGAATGAGATCGGAGGAACAAATTGGGTCATTATAGCACAGGAGGAAAATGTAGAAAAACAGAGCTATGATTGCAGTCTTCACTGGGTCACTGTGTGGGCCCCCAGAGAGCTGCAGGAAGTGTGTGTGTCTCACTAGAGAGTTTAGCTCGCAAAAGGAATCAAGAGCGAAAGGTCACAGGCCACCCAGAGAGCGTTTTAACCACCTAGGTGACCTCATGTGAGCTGGCAGGCTAGTCGACTCAAAACTAGACGTTAAAAGCATGACACAGCAGCAATAACAAACCGTTACAGCTGCAAGAAATGTGATTTAAAAAAAAGCCATCTTTGCTGCTGTAAAAAGAATATGACCCTCCCACTTGACCGCCTGCTCTTCCATCCACGATGTTTAAACAGTGAAAAGCCTTCCTCTTTCACTGCATCATATAGCCAGCTATTCTTTTCATTCATCCATCGGAGTGCTTTGTCACTGAGCTGTTAGCAAAGCTTTCATCAAAAGCCTGAATGGAGCCCAGCTTTGAAAAGATATGAATGAAGTGATATAAAAAAAAGCTTATTCTGACCGGACCACGAGACACACCAGGCCGTAACATCAAAGAGTCCATATCCTACTGTTTGTCTAGGATGCATCTCATCGAGAGGCCATTCACCTTAAATAAATGTAGTGATTCTGACCCATCAATCAATTGGGAAATATTTGCTATATGCAACAATGAACAAGTTGCGTTGACACCACTTGGCTCTAAACCGGTTTACTTAAGAGGTGGAGAGGAGGTCTGACTACACAAGCTGTCTCAGTTGGATCAATCTGACCTTTTGCCCTCTGACTGTCTCACAGTCGGTCCAGCCATGCTTCTGAACACCGAGCAGGCTGGAGGCGTCGTTCACCGATAGCTGGCTGTGTCAGCTGCAGGCTGCTGTGTTTGTTTTGGAGACGTTTCATTGAGACATGCGGTGCTTCTTCCGCTGTGCTCACTAATGACTTGTTGAAGGCCGATTTTTTTAACGATCCCTTCATCCGTGTCCATAATGATATCTATAATAGTGATGGTGTTGTTTGACTATGCCGAGGAAAATTTTGTTTCTTACCATGACTTAAGGGTCAGGACTAAAGTGATCAGATTTTGACAAAAAAAAGTAATGTGAAATTGTCAAAAATACACTGACTGGATTAATATGATTTAATATGACATTTTGGATGGGCAACCCCAGCAATGATTACTTTAATCTAGAAAAGGTTTTTAAAAAATGGAAAAACTTTTTTTGAAACAGAGCTCTGTTGCACAATCCAAAACTAATCTCTGTTTGTTAAATCCAAGTTTAAACCAAAATTAAATAGAGTTTAATCAATATGGAGATGATCGCTTGACCAAATTGAATAATTAAAAATAATTAAAATAATCTACAAAAAATGAAAAAGTTTGTGACTGTGGACTGCTCTGTATTCCTTAAGAAAGAGAGAGAGAGATGTGACCTGCAACATAACCCCAGTATTTGAATATCATGGCCGTGCTCGTATGTGCTGTAGAGTTTACAAGGCAATGTGTAGAACACAAGCAAATAAACATATTAATCCTGATGCATATTTAAATTTGCAAAACTGCCTCTAAGATGTTCACCTTGCAGTAGACGTAAAGTTGCCCGTGTTGTACAATGTTAATTGATTAACACTGAAACTAAGCAGCAGTTACTTCTGCCATTATGTTTATAGTGTTGGTTCATTTTTGATTAATACCTTATTAGTATCTATTAGTATTGCATTTCTGGAGAACCTCCATTGGCATCATTTGAGAACCTCGCCTCTCCACAGTTCTACACCGTACGTTTGTGTCGGGCTGCTGAGCCAGCATGGCACCCTTAACCTTATTTACTTTCCAGTGACAACACCTCCCTCTTTGTATGTTTTGCATCAGTCTCCCATCTCTTCCACTCTGCTTACCGGGACAGCGGTACACAAAGACAATGCAAGCAGTGGAAAGTATTTCCTCATTGTGTGGGTGACTCCAGGCGTTAACGGAGGAGTCGAAAGACATCACGAATATTAAAAAGGCCAGCACAATGAATTATGTTCTTCTCACACTGCACATTGGAAACATAGACCGGAACCACCAGCTTCACACTGATTTTTCTTTGCTGGAAGATATGAGGCATAGACGCTTGAGGAGTAAAATTTCACCCTCATACATAGAGCTGCTCAGGGAAGCGGTTCATTCAATATCCTCCTGAAGGAAGTTATAAGGCAGGAAGAAGCAGCTGTCAGTCCACAAAGAGACAACGGGAAAAGAGAGGATGATCATAGAGAGAAGAGTTTGCTTAATAACTACTAGTGAACTGACAAAGAAAAAAAAAACTGAACTCAAGGTCCACTTACTAGCTTTTATGCGAGCGTTCAACTCCACTCCTTGCCATCTTACTCAGCGTTTAGACACATGCATGACCCGTGCTCTTGTTATCACATTTTGTAACGTGACCAAAGTCTGATACATGTGATGACAACTGAGCAAACTCCATATGCTGAAGAAGACCATTAAAGACGGTTGAAAGCTCTGGAAAAAAGACCCTTGAACTACTACTTTCAAGGTCAACAAACTATCAAGCTCAACAAGTGAATTAATCATGAACAGTGCACTTCAAATGTGTGATTTTTCTTTAACATATTAACACGAATGCATTCTTTTTTGACTCTTAATAAAAATGTCATCTCATCCAAAACACACCAACAGAGCGAAGGCTAAGCTGAGGTGGAATAAATAAAGTGTTACCAGTCTTTGAACTATGGCGAGGGGTGAACTTGAGTGACCCTCGTAAGCCTTCATAAAGAAATGCTGCGTAGATCAAAGAGCAGAGGTCAACTGCCACCTTTACAAAGTAAACCCTGTCTTTAAGTCTCAACCTCCAACCCTTTAATACAGCAGCTGGTCAGCTATCGTGCATTCCACGGAACAAAATGCTCACAAAGCAGGAACATGATTTGCATTCAGTCCGGGCCGAGTGTGTCCCGACGTGATCGCTGAATGGCTGCAGCTTCGGTCCAGTGCTCAAGTGGAACGGCTGGAAAAGTGGCACGGGTGCTTGTTTGTGCGTTGAATTGGAGCTGAAGTTTTGCACTGCACTGGCTTGTGATCAAGTCTCCTGAGAATTTTGAAGGATTTCACAACAACTTGGATTCAGTCTTGGTGTGTGGAAATAAGGGATGGAAAGGCATGGAAATACCAAACAAGCTAGTACAAGAAGAAGAGGGAACGTACATTGAGTTCTTCCCATCAGAATGGATATACCAGTGAGCAGGAGGTGGAGCGACTCCAAGCTGTTAATTTTACAGCACTGTTTGGTCCGACAGAAAATAGACCGTCCAGCACAAAGGCCACATTATTCAGATTCTGATCAAAGCTCTGCTGCTTGCATGCTCACAAAAAACACAGAGAAATGAACAACTTCAGGCCACAGTGGTTTAGAAATGTCAACCACACTTTTCATGTCATCTGCTGGTGTCCTACCTGTCAATGTACAGGAGAAGTGATGGGGTTGCCATCCTGCTCCTTCACCCGCAAAAAACAATGAATCAAAATTCTTCTCCTTCCCCCAAAAAAACAGAGAGAAACAGGTCCCCAAAAGGTTGAACACAAGAGGAAGTAAAAAGTAAATAAAAGGAGAGCAAAATCTGAAGCTCTCCTTTAGGAAAGATTCAGGCCCATGTGTTCCATAGCTTTAGTTACAGAGAAAAGGGGAAAGAGTCCCGCACAGCCGCTAAATTGAAGCAGAGTGAGATTGTGGAGGAACAGTCAACAAGAGGACTTACTTAACAAGTGGGAGGGGAGGAACGGGGGGGGTGAGGAGACGGAGTCTGAAGGGCACCAAGGGAATGAGTTACTTCTCCATGAGAGGAAGGAGGGATAATAGAGAGAGAATACTGAGAGGAATGGAAAAGGGGAGGAGCTGCATGTTGATGCATGATGGATCACATCTATTGATTTCATCTAAAATGACGATACTCAGTAATGCGTTACTGCCGTCCAAAAACTTAACTGGCAATGGAACATACTAGGGTCCCTGTGAGGCGGTACTTAGCTCTTTAGCTAGCAAAGCTAAAGTCATTCTAACAATGACAACATGCTCATTTTTAGCAGGTTCAACATGCTCATAATCTTAGATTAGCATTTTAGCACAGCATTTGCGCTGAAGATGAATGTTAGTTTTTTAAAGTCAAACTTTGACCTGCAGGTGGCGCTAAAAGAAAAAAGAAAAATCACAGGATCCCCAGTTATATTTATTCATACTCTGGGCACCATGACCTTATCCATCCATTCTCCATATAATTCTTGTAAAGATATTTCACTCAGGACGGACTGACATTGCCGGGCATTAACGGCCATGATTTTCCTGCCTGCATTTAATATGACATCATCTTTAATATATTATATATTTACATAATGATTATGTAATAATCCCTCAATGAGGTTGTTTTACATTCTATTATCCGGCCCTGTCATGCTATAATTACAGGCTACAGGCACTTTGTGCATCTTAAAACCTTTGTTTGAAACATCGCTCACTCACACACGAAAACATGTCAACACAGCAGGTGTCGGGTTACAGCTTCTTATACCAGCAGCCTTGCCCAAAAGTTAGACCAGGTGCTCTAAAATCCTCTTCATGTTCATTCAAGGAGAACTCAATGGAGAGCGGAATGTGGCAAAGCAGCAAGAGGAAATGAAAAGCCTGCTGGATGATTAATGGCCCCATGTGATCGAGGCCAGTGAGTGTGAAACCAGCTTTAGAACCCCTTCGAGGAACTTCAGACTAACTGCTGAATTCTCAATAGAAATTCAACAAGCTCATATGTTGTACTTATCAGTCACTGTCATCCTCATCAACACAATCACAGCAAAGGGCACAACTACAGTATGTAAATGAATAGTCGTTCTGGGTTATTAGAAACTGCTAATGAAGGATCTTTGTTTGACTTTCAATAGGTTGACCTTTGACCTAACTGCTCTGCCCTGCTGTCCTTGCTGATTGCTTCTCATTGTGTTTACTGTCTTTTTGAAATTTATTTTGGTAATTCAATTTTCTTTTTGTTTTACAGTATTTTGACTCCGTATAACACTGAATGTGGCTGGGTTTCTTATTGATTTTTTGTTCTCGTTTATCTGAAGACTCTTGATAAACCTAAAAAAAATATATTTTGAAAAAAAAAGTTACTTATGAGAAATTTTGAGTGGTATGTCTGCTCAGACAAAAATCTGTATATTTAACCGATAACACAAGGTTTCAGATCTCTTAATATTTATTTTACGACAAAATGTTCTGCTCTCAAAAATACTTTAAAGAAACCCCTAATTATCCCAGACTTATGAAACCTAACAGAGAATCAATGAAATACACATAAGCTAGAGACCACCTTGCCATGGGATCACACCAGCCAAAAATGGACCAGGGGCATAAGAGGGGGTGGCCAATAACCACTTTGGAACTGCCAACTTCAAACTAAGCCTTTATTTTGATCCCAACTCGACTGTAAACTTTAATAAACTGACGCAGCAGGTGCCAAAATCCATCCACAGACAGACAGACATATTAACACTTGGTACAAGTACTCTGGACCTCCTCTGTGGTAGCTCTGCTACAGTAGGAGCCTCCTGCACCACATTTTGGTAGCTATAAGAGGAAGGAACACCACACAGCCAATCACACACATACTGAAATGGGAAGTAACACTTCACATGCAACAGCATGACAGTGTCCTCTTTACAAACGGAGTGCGAGTAGAATGATGCAGTCTCCCTGTTGGCCAATCAGTAACCTCTATGCAAAATCTGTAATGCTGCACCGAAGAACATCCACAGCCAAGACGGCGATGGTGGATTTAGGGTATTAGGCCATTTTTTCTGAAGAGGGTCTCATTGTTAGTGAGCTGTAATATGCAACAGTGGTGGGAGGTGTGAGTGAGGTTTGTAAAGCAGCTTTGAGCAATGCCTACTTCTGCAAGGCTGCAACAAGGCTTCCGACAAAGAGTCCAAGATGAAAGCAAGTACAGAATGAGGCTGGGGCAACAAGTAAAGATTCTTTAACTATACAAAAGAATGAAAATTACAAATAATATTCAGCTTTTCCAGATGTGATGTGCAAACACATGAAAATACATTGAAGACACATATTAAAAAAGGTGTAATTTTACTTGTTTTAAAGATGTATTGCACTACATAAACATTGTTTATATCTGCTTTCAGTAACCTTTCTAATATATTACTAGGACATTTTAGGATTTTTAATCAACATTTATAATCCATGAGGACATATTTTATATTATCACAACTAGGTTTTACTATACTGCGATTCATGATCCGTTTACCACAGCCTGTACTTGTGGTTGCACAGGGTAACAAATTTAGTTGCAAATTCATGAACAAACTGCTTTCAACTACATTGCGGTGTGTTGCAGTTAGTAAATCATGTATTACGTGTTAATAAACTCTTTATAAATGTTAAATAAAGGGATAGAAAAGAATAGGATGGATATCTAATTGGAAGTGCCATATCTAAAATCATTTTTGGTTATGAAAAAAAAGGATGACTTCTCTTAAATGATTCAAACCTATTTTGACAAACCATTGCAAATAATGGAATTAAGTTTAAAACATTGATCTTGACTTTGAGTATTGGGCCTTGCATTTGTAGTTTGACTCAAGCTTAACAACGGTCTGAATAAAATGTCCTCTGGAGGATGATATTCTGAACGTACCTGTTGAACAAGCTCGCTAGAGGTCCCAGTTTCTTTTGTCTGCCATCCTCTTCCTGTTGCGTGACACCGGACCCCGGATGAGGTCGTACTGGACTCCAGAAGTCTCCTGGCGAGGATGACAGCGTCACGTCGGAGAAATGAGCAGCCCCGCTGTTGTCCGTCTCCAAGGTAACAATGGCGCTGGAGTCAGAAGTGACGGTGAGATCCAGGATGTCTTCATTGGAGACCGACAGCTCGGTGCTCATGCTGGACGCGCTGCACACAGAGATGTCATCGCTGCGGTTCAAAGCTCTGCCCCCGAGACCCGTCCCTGTGGTGGCGGATAGTCGGAGGGCGGGGCTAAAGTGGCGGATGGAGTCGTACCCACTGCGGGGGAAGGTGGAGGATTTTCGGAATGCGTTGCCATCAGACGGGTCGTGATCTAAAGTCAAAGTGGCAGGAGAGTAGGTACTGGAGTCCGGGAGAAAGCCATCACCTGGGCGTTGGTGGCTTTGGAGGATGGGCTCTGGAGGGTTGATCTCCAGAGTTGGGATACCCGAGTCCTGGGAGGTCAAGCTGTGGCTGTCCTGGTTCAGGTCTGAGTAGCTCTTCTGGGGGCTGCAGTAGTAGATGGGGGTGGAGGAGCAGGATGCCCTGTAACTGGGGAGGACGGGCCCGCCGTGCAGGGTCTTGCTGGGTTCATGGCAGTGGTGGTTGGTACGATTGTGGAGGTCAGAGTGAGTCGGGTCCGTCACTACACAGCCATTCTCCACTATGACTTCTCCAGACACACCTTCAAAAAGAATAGGAGATTCAATTAGTTGGACTTTTATACATTTTTACAGACAAGTATTTCATTGACTTAAATAAGTAAAACCTCTAGGGTTGTGAAAGTTACTTTTCTTAAAAAGGTACTATGAGGAACTTTTATCTGGTTATGATACAGGCTCAATGTAATACTAATGCTTCTACCTGATGTACATAAAGACCATCAGCAAGAAGTTGGCTCTTTCTATATAGTGATTCTGAATGATTGAACCACAGGTGTGGCCAAAATCAACACAAATATAAAGTTCCTTCTTGTAGCTTTAAAGGTCTGGTGTGTAGGATCTGTCTGTGTCTAGGGGTGAAACTGAAACCTCTCCCTTGTGCCAAGCAGGAACTACAGTAGCCGATGCAAGAATACGTGTAGGGCCCTATATTTAATAAGTTGTTGTTTTTTTGTTTTGTTTTTTTAAAATCACTCTTTAAGTGTATCTCACCTGTCATACATGTTAGTGCATTTCAAAGTGATTTAGACTGGCACGCTGATAATAAGACAGAACAAATGTAAACAGTGAAACTACCTGAGATTAATGCAAAAGAGAAAAGAAATGATGAGGAGGTAAAAATATATATCTTTGAGATGATAAAGAGATTGGGTGATATCCCCAACTGTGAGCTCTATAGTTTAGTTCTGATTCAAAGACAACAATAAGGTTTCAAGCCTGCTGGCTCCGGGCAGTGTGATAAACATCGCTGTCAACAGTTCCACTGTCAGTTAGTGGCGCAAATACATGCTGCAAGGAAGTCAAGGACGAAAAATCTGATATCTTACAAAAATAAATAAACAATGCAGCTTTAAAACAAAAAATTGAATCTGAAGTGTGTCAATGTTTTTATGAGTCACGAGATACATTTACTACAGTTATGCATTTTAGTGTGAAATACTAAATGTAAAAAGAACTTTGTCCCCAGAAAAAAATTAATTCTTGATCTATTGCGGTTGCTTATGTTGTAAATTGATTTTATGTTTCTGTACTTATCTTCTGGTGCTATAGTTTATTTTCTTTTAGCCTATCTCATATTTACTGGGAAGCACACAGAAAACTGAGCTCTTTACAGTAGGTTAGCTGTAGGTTGAATGATCAACAGAAAATTAATCTACAACATTGTCACTTATCAACCAAAAATGTCAAACATTCACTGGTTCCATACTATCAAATGTGACGATGTGCTGCAAACAGAATATTGTTGGGTTATGGACTTTTGGTCGGGGAAGTCATTTGAAGTCCCCTTGGGCTTAGAGGAATTATGATTAAGGCTAATTCTGACCCTGAATGTGATGGCGTTTTTCATACGTTATAGACGGGATCGATTACAAATGGACATCAGCAGCTATGCGACATACAATATTACTAAAGGTTTCTTCTGATCAACCACAGCATCAGAGGAACTGGGTGAAAACTAATCCCACAGGCTGTAACCGGAGTCTGCACTGTAACGTGAACAACAGCTGGGAAGCTAAGCTAAAGCTAGCGTGTCAGCCATTGATTCTCATGGTCGGAGACATCCGTATCCCACCTGGTTCACTCTCAGCTTTGGCCTCAAGCGCCATAGGACGGTCGTGGTGTGTTTGTGTGTGTACGTGAGTGTTTCGACAGGAAATACTATCTGTGCTTGCTGACAGTAAGGGCATTGAAAGCAAACATACCTGTGTAAAATGAATAGGTAAGTAAAATAGGAAAGTAAAATACTTTTTAAGTCAACAGGGACTTGCGTTTTACCCAAATGGTTGACACGTAAAGCCAGATTCTTACCTAAGCTCTAAACCCTGACCTGCAAGTTGTCACGCGAGTCTGGCAGACTTTGTCCCAAAACAAAGCAACAGGTTTGTCCTGTGCCACTGTGGAAATAATTTACAAAAAGAGTCTGAATCTGTACAAACTCATCATTATTATTTTACCATGTATAGCTGAAAAACTTGCCTGGAATGTATATTTAAAAATAAATGCCACAACGCTGGTAAGCTTTTAACCACGAAGCATTTAAACACATCAGCAGTGAACTGTGAGGCCACACCAACATAGACATGCATGTGCTTGTCCTTAGAAGTCCTGATAAAAACAAAAGGTATTGTCTATGTTAGTGAAACACCCATATGAGCACACACAGCAAGTCTTGTTCTGTGAGTTAGGATATTATTATAACTAGTATTGCTTTTAACCCTAACGTGACATCACAAATGTGGGGAAATGCATAAGGTGCATGGGTTTTGGTTAAGACACAATATACATTTACATACCTTCAGCCAGAGATTGGAATGCATGGTGTGATGCATATAATGCGGGGCACATGACAAGTCGCCTGGGGTTTCCAGTCTGTATGCCTGTTTTTCAATTCAGCTTATATTTGCTTTTAACAAATCAAAAATTATTTTATGCCATTTTTAATGTTTATAATGTTCTTACAAATACATTTTGCAGGACGGTGCTGAAAAAATGGTCCTCTTAGATAAAAAAAAATCTAAATTGTATATGAGCAAGTGCAGCTTGCATTTGAATGAAGAATGCTAATAGAGACTGGTTTTTACATATCACAAAATGTTAAGGGTCATTGCATATTAATTGTCGTGTTTAAAATGTAAATTTCATATCAATAAATGCCATTCGATACTTTACATGTATGCCGAATTGAATACATTCTTCTGGGCGAATTATTGACTGGCTTCAAACAATTACAAGTCAAAGTATCTAAACTTTTAGGTTAAAAGTTGTAAAAAAAAAAAAATCTCATCAAATTGCCTTTAGTATTTTAAATACGTGCCTAATTAAATACCGACTTTAAGTCATTCACAAAACGCCAAAAGTGATGCTGTATCGACTTTGTACATGTACACTTTGTGCATATAAATCAAATTATTTATAAATGCAGTTTTGGCTTGACCTGTAATGTCACCAGGGGAGAGCCGCACATACAGCGTCAGGTCAGAGTTCATGTAGTGCGTGTGAACAGTGAGAAATACGTAGGAACTCTGTGACAGTGCGTCATGGTGACCTACCACAGCGGCCGTCTCTCCGGTCCTGGGTACCGGGGGTCGTGTTCGCCATGTTGCCGCCGGTTGATGCTACAGGTGGGTGTCAGGTAGCCGCCGGCTGGAGCGGTCCATGGTGATGGTGATGGTGTGACTGCTGCTGCGCCGCCCTCGACTCCCCTGCCTCCTCAACGCAGCTTAGAGGACACAAACAGCACCAGTGTGAGGCTCATTTAGTCGGAACGAACACATTCATTCATTAAGGGGGGGAAAGTCAGATTAAAATAAACACCACGTCGACCCGGACCTGCTCGCCAAGTGCACTTGCTGCTGACGCCAACTCGATGGTTGTCGCAGCGCTTCCTCAAGTAGCAGTGAGATGAAGTTTAATATGACGAGAGACGTGTTTTCTGCTCTCACAGCATCGCTACAGGAGCCGAGACGCTGCTGCGGTGTTACAGGGAAAACAAGCACATTTCACAAGTTTATCCGGTAGCGGTAACATTTCGTACCTGTTTTGACGCTTCCGCCGCCATTTTAAAAAACAAACTTGTTACCGTGAGTGCGGTGTAATCGAGTCACGAGTGCTCACCGTCGATAGATTCACCTGTCTGGAGACGAAGGCATTAATAATCGACCTCCAACCGTGCGTACAGGCCGGACGGACTGCTGTTGTGAGGACGGTTTGGTAGGGAGGATGAATTCCCCCAGAACTACAATTGTTACACGACATTTGAAATGTGATAACTGTCGTTAAAGGTCACACTGTGTTTAATACATTTTAATACATTCTTCCTGAATGTATTTATTGGGCAGTAAGATTGCCATATTGACTTAAACCCATATTGCACGCACTGACACACCTGTTCAGGCACTTTTAACAAATCCCCACTCCAAAAAAAGAAAAAGACAGGATACAAAAAGGTTTCATTCTAGGCATTAAATACTTATTGTTAGATTAATTAGTGCCAGATCACATAATTTGTATCTAATTGAATTTCAAGTATGTGCACACAATATATCAAGACATGTTAGATATACAACCTTATTCCTAATCCTATATGGATTACTAAAAATATCAAGTAAAGCCCGATAAATGCTGACGTGATGGTAACATTATTTCAGTGCAACCTATTGGATGGATGCTGTAGTTTCACCAAACAATGAACGGCCCTTTCGGTTGTTTTCTTTTGAGTGACAAACCACAACCACAATGTGATTTTCAATGGATAATTATTATAATGTTTGAAGCTCTCACATCAATATTAGGCATAAATAAAAATGGACTAAAGCCTGATATCTGATATGAATTACAAGCTGGTAGTTCCTCCTCCAGCATCGTCACCCTGCCCTCTAGTGTCACCATGAGGTCGAGGATTTGAAATGTTATAAGCTGCTTTCGACTCCAGTCTGAGAAGTCACCACTTAGGCAAATACACTATATAATCAAATAAGAAAAACACAGGGAAATCCATAGGCTGAGGTTTGGTTTATTCCTTTATTAGATGTTAAGAAAATCCACAATGAAACAAAATAATTTTCTCAGGGTGTACATGAAATCAGAACAACACCTCTACTCTGGGACAGATGGGATTTGGGAACATGGAGGAAGAGGAAGGGTGATGGAGCCTGGAGGTGGGAATGACAGGACGAGGAAAACTCAAGTTTTCAGTGCTGGGTATGTTCTTCAGACCAGAGAGCAAACGAAACTCAGCGACCCTTTCAGTGTCGTTCCAAATGCATATACCCACACTGAATTCATTTTCTCGTCAAACATGTTATTTTTTTATATATATATTTTTTTGTTTTTCTTTTAACACGGCCTATCAAAATGGAAGAATCAAATGGAGAAAGGTGTGATGCATTCCTTTCAACTCCCATGTAAGTGCTTTTTGTAACTCGGCTTCTTGCACACATTCACTCAGATTCACACACAGTCGTGAACATTCTTTCAATCACTGATTTAACCTCACTTGTATTTTTTTCTACTTCTTTTTTTTTTTTTTTAAACAAAATATTTGGTTAAATCCAACAACAACAACAAAAAAAACAAAACGAGTGTGATGTTTGCATGCTGAATTTTAAAGAGACAGTCCATGTTTTTTTGTTTGTTTATCTCCGGTGTCCCTAACTCAAAAGGAATAGACATGCAAAATGAACTGAATGAATTTTCTATATTCTTGAATGTTTACATGCGCCAAGGTATTGCATAGGACTCAGGGTTCTTGAATTCCCCCTCACATTGCTTATGCAATCTACAATGGCTTAGTTCTTTTTTTCCCCTCCTAAAACAATACTAATAAATTAAAGACAGTCACCTCTGTGGTTTGCTTGGAAAGAGTTGTTCCGATACTGATACCGAATCAGAAATGCTTCCGATCAGGTCTATGCGCCGTTTCAATATCACGTTATAATATCACGTTATAATATCATTTATAAGCTAATTTACGTTGCAAAGGATCTGCCCCATTGCTACTGCACATGTGCAACTCTCAACAGGGATGAGACAGAAGTGCGATGCCTCACTCCTTAGCTACTTCCATCGTCAGCTCTGGGAAAAGAAAACTTGATCGATAGAAGTAGCTAACGAGTGAGCCAGATTCTTTTTTCCTCTCTGTTGAAAGTTATTAGCGAAAAGTGTAACTTTAACCAGAGCAATCAAAATGTTACACTGAAGAATACTGGCCCCCTACCCAAGATCAGGTAGCGGAATCGGGAAGGAAAAAAAAAAAAAAAATGGTATCGGAACATCTCTAGAAAGAACTCCAGTCAATAATTTCTGCTCTACAATCAAAGAAAGGTTTTACATTAATGCATCAATGCACGGTCACAGGTCTGAGTGTAAATTATGCAGTATGCTCATATCAAAAAATTCCTGAGTGTCTGATGACTGTCAAAGAAAAGTGACGAGACCCTGAAGTTAGATTACCTTGCATTCAGCTACTTGGGGGTCTTTTTTTTTTATTTTATTTTTTTACTTAAGTGGCATTGGATTGAACAAACCGTGCGCCTGTGCATACAATCCTTGCATTTTAAATGTGGGAGCCATTTCCAAAGCCATGCCTGCAATAGAGACACTTTACAGATGTTTGTATTTGCCCATTAATGGAGGAGTGATATCAGTTATGTGTTTTATTTGTGTAGTGTGTGAAAAAGCAGTCACCCTGCTACTGTCCTCATAACTTGTTTTGAAAGATGTTAAGGTGTACTTTATCAATTCAATGTCTATTCAAATATAATATTCCATGAACAGCGGGTATTCAGAAATGCACTATTTAACTTTCAAAGCACAGGCCACAAGAAGGGCCAGTCCAACCACACCTCAAGAGGAATTAAAAGCCAATTTGTTAAGGTGTGCCTTTCTAATCTATCGGGCACTGATGCATTTTTGTGACTATATGTCTCTGCATACGTCCGCGTTTCTCTGAGATAAAGTTCTAGTACACTCATTCTGAACCAGTGCCTTCACAAGTTCTGTTGCCAACACACACACACGAACACACACACGAACACACACACGGGCACACACACGGGCACACAAAGTGAGACTCAATATTTCAACAAGATATATTGTAAACCCAAAAAAAAAAAAAAAAAAAAAAAAAAAAAAAAAAAAAACACACATTGTATGGAGAAGAAAAAGCATTTGTACCTTAGTGTAATTATGACATGTTTTTGGTTTGACCACCACCCCCGCCACTTGTTTTGTTAGACATTTGTGTAGTTGCAGAATGGACAATTAACCGTCTGTCCTTTCTGCTTGGGGACAAGTGACTGAATGGATGTGTAGTAATGTGAGATTTAATACCTGCAAGTATTTCTGCCTCGGCTGTTACAGGCCTGACAACTAAGAGGTTACTTTAAAGTAAAAACCAAGCCACATTAAGCGAGACCTGCAATCAGGCCTAACCCTTTTTTTTTTCTTCACAATTTTCGCAAAAAAGGTATTCATGGAGTCTGACTGTCTGGATTACAAACAAAACTAGGCTATGCTGTCTACCTATCAAAGCCGTATTATGGAACTGCAACTTCAAAAAAGGTTTTTGAACATATTTATAGCACCAAATAGTCTGTACCGTAGAAATTACAAGAAATTAAAACAAAGTTTCATTCAGTTGTAACACAGGTGTCTGCAGAAATGGCTGTAGTCTTTTCATGATGGGTCTTTACCCAAAACACAAACTTTTTTTTCTTCTTTTTTCTCCCCAAATTCTTTTACAGCATTGCATTTCAAGTAGATTATTAGTATTTTTCCAACAAAACTCCTTTTGATTTCCTGTTTCTTTTTTTTTTTTAAAGGATTTTTTTGTATTTTTGCCTCACAAACCATACTATTTCTAATACTAGCTTTAGTAAGACTATCACCATTCAAAAATCAGATTCATTTATGATAACTTTTCACACATGGGGATTTTAGGGATATTGAGAAGAAAGCTGCACACATGCTCTACTTCACATTCAGAAAGTCATCCAAACTCACTTTTTTTTTTTCTTTTTTTTTTTAAATTAAACTCAAATTCTTACACAACTCAAAAAAAAAATTCAACATCCTTGTATTATTCTTTCTGAACACAAGATGGAAAGTAGAGGATGCGATAGCAGTCGTTTCACACAACATTATGTTCAACTAGAAAAAGAGGAGTGAGACTGGCTGGACGAACACACATGCACAACCATTCAGATACCACCAACTACCAGGATCCTAGCTCAAAAGCAAAACGGTGGGAACAAAACCGACGAGGATAGAACAAAAAGATTGTCCCTACTACCTAACTGTGAGACTTGAATGAGGACAAGTGTACAGAAGAATCAAATGGAACAAATTCTAAAATGCACATCTGCACATTGCATCACTCAAAGACAGAACATATTTTTTGAGTTTTCCTATTTTCTCTCACTTTTGTTGATCTGATTGTTGATTACACAAGGTTTTAAGTTAGTAAATGAAAACCTGCAGGGTTATGTGTGGGGTTTTTTTTTTTTTTAGGTTTTTTTGGAGGGGTGTGTCAGAAAATTAGCCTACATTAGGTTTTCCAGCTCTGAGATGACCCTGAATCTTTGCTGGTAGAGGTCCAGTCACAAATGGAGAGGATGGGTTCCTCTCTATGACAGACGTCCTCTGCAAAACTGGAGTATTCAAATGTTGCTGCTCCCTGGAGAGAGAAGTCAGACAAAATGGTTAGACTGTTGCAAACGTAAATATTCACTCTGCATTTGACTGTTCTGCTGCCTCCTTTACCTCCTGCATCTGTTGTGTTTTCTAACGGACCGTTCGCATTCTGTGACCAAATTAGGAATTTCTTGGCTTTGATTGCCACAGCAAATATCTTTCTAAAATCCCCTCAGTGGATTTTGGTGTCCAAAAGTGTAAAGTTTGAAAAACTGGTTTACCTGTACACTGAGATCCAGGGAAAAGGGGGGAACAGAGTTTGTTCTGCCACCAGCACTCGTCTTGCTGGCTGCCAGTTCCTCCCTGTCCACTTATATTTAACAGAGGGAACTAAAGGAGACAAATGAGAAGTGGTTAGTGAGTTTCAGCTGAACCGCTTGCTAAGACGTCACAGGTGGAACACATTTCACAGCTGCTGACAGGTTATGAAACACTGCGTGGTTAGGCCAGCACTTTTGTTAAAAGTCTCACTGATCCCAAAATCTTGATAATCTTATGAGATAATTTTAAGAGAGCCTCACCTCTGGCACATCTCCAACAAAGTCATAAGCAATCCCATACTTGGGGATCTGACCTGCTGGTGCAGATAAACAGGACTGCTTTTCTCTTGAAGATTCCTCCTTTTGAACCTTGCCAACAGAGACGTCAGTCTGTCCACCTGCAGTTGATGCAGCGGCTGCCGTTTTGCAGTCTAAGCAAATCTCTTGCTCAGCGATTGGCAGGAGGGTACTGGAGCCCTCCTGTGAATCCAGAGAGGTCTGAGCACTCTTCTCCATGCCAGACTTCTTTAATCTGGGTAAGAATTTACCAGATTCCAGTTCTGACTTCCCGTAATAAGGGCCCTCACATTCTGCATCCTCCTCCAGCGGTTTGAGATCTGCCTGAGGATCATCGAAGACGTCCAGAGGGGCCTGGACTGGAAAACTTGTCTCCTCTTTGTCAGTCTCGACCTCTGAATCGCTCACTCCACCAGGAGATAACTCTGAAGCCGATATCGGTCGGAAATGAGTCCTGGGGGAAATGCGAATGGCCCTGTACTGTGTCCGGTTGATGCCATATATTCGTGGGTGGAAGGCTTCGTTCTCAGAGTCCGAGCAAAGAATAGATTTAGGCTTAAACCCCGGACTGAATGAAGCCATGTCCTCAGGCTCAAAGGAACACTCAACGTGGAGGACTTGAGAGAAGGGATTGTTCAGGTTGAAGGATGCGAACGGGTATTCCAAACCTTGCTCCTCACTTTGCAAGCCTCCGTAAGATCCAAGCAAATCTTCATGGAAGATGAAAGAAAATCCCTTATTCAATCCGTCTCCGCCTCCTCTGATGGCCTGGTCACTCTGCCCGAAGGACACAAGGGGCCTCCACAGGGGCCTGTGCCCGGGGGCAAAGCAACTGCCAGTGTTCATGAACACATCTGTGCCAGTGATGGTAAGCATATCTGAGCTGGAAGCAGATGCAGCTGCAGCGGCACACTGTAGCAGGCTATCTTGGGTGTCACCTGGCGGCACGACAGCCCAATTCTTATCACCACTTAGTGTCTTCAACTCTCCGTACACCCCTCCCAGGATGAATGATGTACTCTCCTTGTCAGAGTTCAGGTCCCAGGGCTTGGACGGAGTCATGTAATCCCCGGCACCATCTATCTTGGAGAGTTTGTTTTTGGCTAAGTCCTGTTCTCCTTTCTTGCCGTCCCAAAGGTGATACTCTGACCTCTGCACTGCTTTTTTCTGAGGCCCCTGAATCAGGACTCCTTCCGCCTGCACCTCCGGACAGCTGCAGCAGTAAGCTCCTGACTCATCTGAGAATAGCCCCTCGCTCGGTTTTTCTGCTCCTGGCTTTGACATTACAGATTTGTCATCTCCTATTGCCGTCCAAATGTCCTTTATTATCCCTGAGCTGTAGTCATCACTTTGTTGGTTTGTTTTGTCCGAAAACATGCCAGTGCTGTACTGTTTACTCTCATCCTCTTCCAATGCGATACCACAAATGGACTCCAATTTAGATTTTTTGGTGAAGGTCTTGGATGCTGTACTAACACTGACCTCCTCACACTTCCGGCCAGAGTTTTGTTGCAAAAAATCCAAGATTTCATCCTCCAGATATGTACCAGAGAGAGGAGGGATTATACAATCAATCTCCTCGTTGCCAATTTGAGCAGCATCCTCCGTCGGAACATTTCCTTGCTCGTTGTCTGACCGAGTCTCCTCTGAATGTGACCACGGACTGCAAGTTCGAGTTGAAAGGTTAGAACAGTGTTCAGTTTCGTCAAAGGCACTATTTTTGGTCCATATTAGCAAACGAGACTGTTTATTAGAATGTGGGTCGAGACAGCTACTAGAATCTGTGTTGTTTTCGTGACCAACGGTGAGTGAGTCGCGGGGAAAAGGAAAAGTGGGGCTGTCATACTGCAGCTCGAAAAGAGAGAAGCAGGACGAGTTCAAACCAGATGGTTCACTGGTGGCTTCAGAGACGGCAGGCTCCTCCAGATTTCCAGACAGTTTGCTTAGGGTGAATGAAACACTGTCAAGGAGGGGGGAGAGTCGGATGGGAGAGTCTCCCAAGAAGCTTTCTCCATCTATATCTTCTGAAGTAGATGGCGAATAACATCCCCACACTTGAGCCATGTTTTCAAGATCCTCCATTAAGAATCCAACAGATCCCAGAGCTTCCTGTGAGTCTGCCCGTATTGCACTTTTCCCTTGCTGCTCAAGGCCATCTAGCACTAAACAACATTCTGCCTCTACGTCTCCTTGCTCTTTGCTTTTTTGTCGAATCATGCTTAAGATCCGACTCTCTTGTATAGAGTCTGAGGCACTAGTATCCAATATGGATTGATAAATGTCAACTTCATAGAAGTGAGTGAATTCAGACAGATGCTTGTCATCTAAATCTCTACTATCCTCTGGCTGAGGGCAGCTTGAGGTCCCAGTGAGTTCAACAGTTTCATCTTCTGCTTCGCCAGGCCCTTCCACAAAGTGCCCATCCACAAACGAGCCTGCTGCAAGGTATGCTCTCTGGTAGCTCTCATTGGCTATGCAGATTCCCTGGATTCTCTCCGGCAGCCTCTCCATGTCGGTTGACAAAGCAAAGCCATCAGGAGAGTCTACCTTGTTTCGATATTTTGTTTCCAGCTTGCTCTGTCTGCTGCTGAAAGGTACAAAATACTCTGTGATGGGCTCAGTGTACCAAAGTGGCTCCTCCATGTATTCATTTTTGTTTCTGGCCTCAGCTCCGGACTCTTTTGCCTCCTTCCAGCCTGGATCTTTACGAATCTCTTTCAGAGGTCTCTTCCCCTTTTTGTAAAGCTGTGGTTGTTTGGCAGCGCCTCCAGGGGCACTGCTACTGCTCCCTCCTGTGTTTTTTCGCTCCTCTTTGTCGATTACCTTCACCTGAAGCTTCAACTGCCCGATGTTGCGTGTTCTCTTATTCTTTGCAACCTCCCTCGATTTGTGCCTAATTCTAACTGCTTTGCTTCTCGATGACTTCAAGTCACCCTGGTTCCCACTTGAGCTCGAGCCAGCCTCACTAGAGCCAGAAGACCAGGATCTGGGTCTGTATTTGCCCTCAGATCTGTGTCTGGTCTGTCTCTTCGAATGGACGGTAGATTTCTCCTCTGCTGCTGCACCACCAACATGGTATCGATTTTCTTTCTCCTTCTTGCTTCTTCGCTGCTGGCCTCTTTCGTTTGTCACAGTAGTGATGGTGCCACAGGCTTCGAGGCTTCGCTCCTTTGCAGTCTCACCCTCACTGTTGCAATCTTTTGGGGAAGAGGTGTCTGTGCTGGTCTGTGGGGCTGCGGAGGATGATGAACTTGAGTATGTGCAGGCCTTAGCCTTGTTCCACACCGTCATGATCTCTTGGAGACAAACAGGTTTCTCTGACAAAGGAGGAAAGGCTTCATAATACCTGCAATCACAATAGACAGAGTTTATTGAACTTGATATGAATGCATTCGTAGCAGTAGAGTTGAAATAGCAGACACTTTTTGTAAATACACATATTTATAGATCCACAATATCCATGTTGGAGCTTACATTTCCACCTGGTCTTTTGAAGAGGGGGACTCAGATCGCTCCGGAGACTGAGAGCCATCACATTTCTTTTGAATCTGTTTTTCCTCTGTAAAAAGCATTGAACATGAAGACATCTTATTAGAGCAATTATTATTCCTATTACTATTTTTTATATCAAAAACTTAAAAATATGATGATAAAAGGGTATAAACAGACCTTTCTGTTTGTTTTGGATGTCCTTTAGTTTAGAGCAAAGCTCTTCAACCAGGCTCTCAATTCCAGAGTTCTGCAAATATGAGAAAGAGAAGAAACAGATTTTTGAGAACTCAAACTTAACATTACAAACAGCTGATACATTACATGATGTACTCATATACCTGTGAACGTGTGGGAAGTGACTG
Organism: Anoplopoma fimbria; assembly: GCF_027596085.1. Classification (NCBI taxonomy): domain Eukaryota; kingdom Metazoa; phylum Chordata; class Actinopteri; order Perciformes; family Anoplopomatidae; genus Anoplopoma; species Anoplopoma fimbria. Next base: position 12,373,331 of record NC_072455.1, read on the forward strand.
GGATTATTATTTTATGTGTAAGGCAACATCAAGCTTTACTTCAATACTGCTTTTCTAACTTTGTAAAAAAATGTAACAAATAAATAAACAAATAAATAGATGTATATTTACTAAATTGTTATTAATCATTAAAATAATAACTAGAGGGTGGGTAAAAAGTCTTAAATCTTAATATTAAAGCAACTTGGTTCACTCTCTTTCTCAAGGACACAAAATGGTGAGGAGGAACCGGGGATCAAACCGTAATTTTGTTATTAAAGGACAACTCGCTCCAAGGCCCTCTCCACACTATGTCGTATATCTTTTGCTACATTTACACTAAGCGTCCACACTAGGCAGGAGTTTTAGGGCACTGGAAACGGAGGAGTTTGAAAATGCTCCCGAGGCTGGATCAGTTTGAAAACGGCGGGTTTCCCTTATAGTGTGGATGGCGGGAACGAAAACATTTGGAAACAATGACGTAGAGAAGCGTTCGCTATTTGATTGGGTCTTAGGAGTTGCGACGTGTCCTTCCCTGATTTGTCATGCCCTTACCAGCTGACCCTTTCCGGAAGAAAACAAACAACAACAGCGACTACCAGGTTAACTCAATATAGATAACTAAATACAGGTGTTGCTGACCTAGCGGTCTTTAGTAGCAGCTGTTGTTCAGTTAATTGCTGCATTTTATAATTTGACTACTGCCGACATGCGGAGGAAGCAGCTGTTAGTGGAGCGATTAGCGAGCGACGTGTCCAACTGCTATATCAGCCCTACGGAGCGGACGTTTTAAGTCACGGTTTGAGGCTTTGAGGAGAGCGATGGACCCAAAACGGAGGACTTCACTTTTCTGATTAATGCTTATTTTGTTCTGCACAACTATTGTGAAGTTCACAAATAACCGATAATGTCCAAAAGCATAAACAGAGCTACGAGTGTGAAAACAGACAACGAAACCGGGGGAAACGAGGGAGAGACGTGTGTTGACCAAATGTATGGACTCATAATCTATTAAACTTTGTTTAATAACTGTTCATTTTAAAGTAAATTTCATGTGTGCGTGAGAGAGATTAAGCAAGACCTGAGGCGTTGTAACTATGTTTGAAAAATAAAACTTCTAAAACTTTCCACGAAATTTGTCCGTTTGAGTTTACAGAGGAAGATCTTAAGTATCATGCAGAACCTTTTATTATTAAAGAGTAGTATAATACTCTGTCGTATTATCTGTAAATAAGCAACCAATGTACTTTCTGTTTACACCGGCAACCGCATGCCCAGTGTATGTGAATAGTCATGTGATATTCGTTTTCAGGCAAGCTAGTCTGGACATAAATCATTTAGAAAACTATGCTAAAACGCCCCTTTTGGACAGAGATCGTTTTTGTTTTAAAAACCTGTTTTTAAACGAAAACGTATACGTGAGGATGTATCCTAAGTGTCTGTTCAATACCTCGGTAGAGTTTTACTGGTCCTATAATATAGTGATATATTGTATTAATCAGTTGACTTAACAAAATCCTTCCTGGAGATTTTAAGGGGGTCAGTGAGTACCAGCCCTAGAGACTTGGCTGAAGTTTTGCCATTTGTGAATAAAACAAAATACAATACAAAAAACAAGCTATGACATAAAAACTCAATAATATTTTTTTCCGTTTCCAAAAGCTACATTGACCCCTAATGTGACCCAAAAGAAAGAATGAAAGGTATGGGGTTGACACAAGTCAAGCCAGCTGACTTGTTAGAGCTCAGGCATGCTCGGCCATGACAGTGCTATATTTAGCTATGGTGCAGAAACGCTTAAAAACAAACAAAAATAAAAGGACTAAGCAACAGTACAAGTGATTGCCTCACTATGTTTCGAGATACTCAACATTTACAAAATATCCTGTTCAGCTTGATGCCCTTTCACATGGAGCAGTATGATGCATGAAAAACAAACAAACAAACAAACAAACAAACAAACAAACAAACACAAGCTTAGATCAAGTGGGCGATGTCGAAGCAAATGGCCTCAAACAAATCACATCAGCACATAGCTATTCCTCATTACCAGTCCTGCCCGACACTTTAGCTGACTTGTTTCCTGTTCACTCTTCCAGAAAATAATATTCCTTACCATGCCACCACATGAAAAGCGCAGCAAAGTTTTCTCCGGCCCCGTGTTTCCTCTTGCATCATTGTGCTAATGCCGGTCAGCTGACTACCGACCGGCTACGCTGCTCACTGCTGCAATTCTGTGCAGCGTGTGCTGGTTAAAAAATAGACTGCAGAATCCAGTCCCCGGAGAGGAGCTCAACACTCCTCATTTTGCCTTGCAAACTCTTCCCCCCTCCCCTCCCTCCAGCTTTATGTTGTGTCATTCTCAACTAAAGCTCACCTCCCTTACTACTGCTGGCCACTGACGAAATGTCAGCAAATCTCTCTGTAGCTTTTCAGTTACACAAAAGGTATGAAATAAAATGAGTATACTTCTGGGATATATTCTTGAATGCTAATGACACTGGTTTGAAGGGCATGAATTATAAGTGAGGATAGCATTTTTTTAATGTCAAGAAACAACAACAAACTACTGACCTTAATGTAACCTTTCTAATCAAGTAAATGAGGTGACGATGCATGTGCAATGAAGGTCTTCCCTTGATCAATGCTTTAGCCTCCCACATTGACATAGCTTTATTCATTGTCTATTTACCGTGATTAATCCCATTATATCTGCATGACTGCACCATAACAGACAACAAGGAATACTACGGCAAAACATTCCTGACAAGCCTTCTGTACTGTAATGCTTTTCATTTAACAGTTTCATAGAAGAAGTGGCAGGTCGAACTGTTCCTGCTTTAATTAACGAGTATTGACTCGTTTGCATTCCTCCAAAGCCAAAGTGCTTCAAGTTAACTATTATCTTATCGTACAGAAAGAGTCAGGCTGTGTGATAATGATGCTTACTTCATCAGATGCAGAGCGGAGGCATTGCACAGCAGCTTGCTTCTTCATTTCCTCAAGACTCAGGTCAGTCCCTCCTTTCTTCTTACTCTTGCCCCATTTCTTCCCAGTTCCTTTCTCCCAGCCCAAGAAGATGTCGTTTTCCTTTTGAACAAACCGTGAAAAGTCAGTCACAGAGAACAAACTAGTGTTTAACAGTAAAACAAAAGTTTCAAAAAGATTAGAAAGATTACACATATTAAATAATAAAGAATTATAAACATTTCTATACAGGCCTTTTACCATAACAATTTGCACACAATAACTGCAAACTTGCATATAGTCCTTTTCACACACCCAGTTCAAGATGGGAATGTGGGGTCATTATTCCGCCTCGTTGTTCTGTATAAAAAGGTACAAACACTGAATGCGGGGACAGAGTTGCTCCGCCATTAAGCCGGCAGCAGGGGTATTCACATAGCCAAGACGATGTCTTTTTAGAAGCGACAGCCGGCAAGGTGGAACTACACGCACACACACACACACACATTTGACGCAAACTGTGTCAAACCTGTCACGCCTCTTTTCCGGATGCCAGCATGCTATCTAAACATCACACGTCGGTGTGACACTGCTGCTCGGTTCAGTGTAAAAAAGCAAAGCTGTCTTAATGAAGGATCTCCTTTACTTTCTTAAAGTGATCTCTCTGTGTGAAACGGGCTTATGTCAGTTTAGTCATTGGTACAAGCGCCATGATGAGAAAGAAAAGCTCCATTGTTAACCTCTTCTGGCAAATTGATGTCTTCCTCTAACGAGGCCATTATATTCGCAAACTAACTTCCCTTCCTGAATAAAGCCCACTCATTTGACAACGCAAAACAAAAACAATGACAAACAATAATTTTCTAAGCTTTTTGACTTGACTAGGGATATTTAAGAAAGGTTGTGAGAGCCCACCTGGTCCTGCAGGTCATAGTCGTAACTGTCATGCAGGAGAAGGCTAAGGACGTAGCGGGTGTAAATCATGGCATCAATCCCGCACTTCTCAAGCTCCTGGCCCAGCCAGCTTTGTACTGGCCCCAGCGACTGGAACAGGGACATCTCTGAGGCAGGCAGGGGGCCCACGAGGGGGTAGGGGCAAGAGAGGTTTTCAGGAGGAGCAGGACCGTCTGAATCGGTGCTGACTGGACGCATGGGACCTCAGGTGTTGGCCATTCTCAGGTGAAGCAGCATTGTGATGGGTAGTTACTGTAGGGTGGTCGGTGGAGAAGGGTACAGAGAGAGGACGAGGCAGAATCTTGGGAAGAGGGGGCAGTCACTCCAGCAGGACGCACTGAAGGGGCTCTACATGGGGAGGCATGTAGGATGTTTTTTTTTTTATTATTGCTTTGAGCAAAAGAGGGGATTTTACTCGTCAGGCATGGCTTGTGCTGCTGAAAGATCTCAGCTGCTGAGCAAAACACAGGACGTGTTTGCGTATCAGTCGCAGGGGTCCATTTTGGGTCTACGTCCTACTTCACCGGCAAAACCTGAAAAGAGCAAATATGCATCATTCACATGGCGATATTTACAAAGTTCAATGCAAGCACTTGAAAAAAAAAAAAAAAAAAAAAAAAAAAAAAAAAAATCAAAGATATAGTTAAAAACCTTTTACGCAACCCCAACACAGAACCAGACAGAAAGACTAAAGGCGCCTCTATATTAAAATATTCATAAAGGGATGATGGAAATTATATTTTCCTTGATTTAAGAAACAGAGAGACAAAAGGAGACAAACGTTAATACAGATCCTACCACAGCATATAAATTGTGTTTGTTCTCCCAAAGGATGTAGCCTGACTTTTCATAGCCGTGCTTACCAGCAAGTTAATGGGCTCCTAAGAGAACATGAGCTCTTTAAATAATGTCGACAGCAGACACTGTCATGATAACACATTATGGTGGTAATTCCTCTTTAAAGTGAGTAACAGGTTAACAGGGTGAGGTGCGTTATTAAAGTAACATCCAATGATCAAGTGATCACAGCTTTATAAAACTGCTACAACAGGAAGCACCACTTACTCCCTTCATTACAACCACAAAAAAAGGAGCTGCATAGTTCCAATTGTGAGCTATAAAACCAAACATATCCTGGATAAGTACCTATGACGAAACAACAAGAACCAGCCAACTCCAGCAGTTGAGTATAACTGTGGGCAACGGGACACTTGCTGTCAAGTGCATGTGTTTCCTACGGCAGCAGCGGATTAGGGAACCGACGTGAAGAGCAAATGGAGGATGCGCCAATTTGATTGGCTGGCCCGGTCGTCACTCATCAGTTGGCTATTATAGGCTATCCACAGAGACGTCGAAGAGGCAATAGTTTGGCCGTATGCAACAATACTGTTCCAGCAGTCATTAACCCTTTCGTGGATGAATGGTGCCCGTTAAATAAACACACATTGGACAGCAGCTGAAAGGTTAGGTAGCTTCATCGCTCATTTCTAATGCTAAATATGGCTGACCAGCGTCTACAGCCCAGCTGTTCCTCGTATGCACACCGGCCCCGACAGCTAGCTCGAGACTGCACTGCCCACACAGCAACTTTATGACACAGCCCACTATCTAATGCGATTTCTCTCACAAGGGAAAGGGCCGAAATAATGCAGTTTTAGTCGCTTTGTAACTTCACTCCGGGTGCAGCGCTGTGCGGACAGGAGGTATGTGGCGGCAGTGAAAGCACAGAAGAGCCAGGCTAGAGTTACATCTGGATTAAGTCACGTTACTGCTGTCATTCGTGTGAACATTGACCGTAGATCTGGTGACGGATGCAGAGTCACCTGACGTTGTCCTGCCTTGTGGCGTGAACGTGTGTTAGCTGGTTAGCACAGTGCAGCCCAATGACAAGTGAGCCGGACCCCCGACCTTTAACGGGAGCTAGCGAGCTAAGCTGGACTCGGCTAGCTCGACCTGCTGTCACTCTTATCTACGTTTAAAGTGAATGTCACTTAACGTGTGTGACGGGGGGTCGACAGGATAAGTCACCTCGCGGTTTCATTAATTTGAGGTTAATCCCGGAGACTCCCCGTCCCGGTGAGGACTAACAGGACTAACGTCAGTGTGGCGGACGGCTCTCCGTTAAACCCGTAACGCGAGCTAGCCCGCAGCAACACGTCCACGTTAGGCCAGGTCTAAACTCTCAGTCGGAAAGGCAGCACAAGTCGGTCCAGTATTTCCTGGATGTCCGGTTTAAACGTTAGCTAACGTTAGCGTTCACGTCTGGCTTGTTGTTGTGACCGAGGGGAGGAGGAGGAGCGGCGGCCCCGGTAGGCTAGCGTTGTCAGAGCACTGTCAGACGTTTCCCTTCAAAATGTACGCCATATCGTCATGCAGCGAAAGAGCAGGCTAAACACAAAACACTCAACGGGAACACAACACAACCCCCCCCCACCCACCCCCAGCGTTACAACCACACTGTCCGCCGGGTCGCGGGTCGCCTACCTGCCGTGGGCTGAAGTGAAGCGGAGCAGCGAAAGGGGAGCGGCTACTTCTCTCCCGCTGCCGTTCCGAGCTGGAGCTCTGGAATCCGCTGCGGTAGCATCGCGTATCATGGACGCCGACAGAAATGGCGCTGTTTTCACATTCGGTACTTCTTCAACAGCGTCAATGAAACCGGCGACATTGCGGCTCAAGCGAGCGGAAGGTCAATCGTCGATGACACTTAATACCTAGAACCACAATGTCCGCTATCGACAAGCCAGTTTCATTCAGAGCAGGACTCCTGAATGCGCCACCCTCCGCGTTCGTATCTAGGCAACAAGGCAAACCTCTGCCGTCCTATTCGTATAGGTTTGATTCCTCCGCTAGGGTATTGCATCAGAAGCCCAACTAGTACTCATCATTTGAACACGAACTGAAGTCAATTGAGGAGATTAACTCAGCCATGAAAATTGAATCAGTGATTTAATCCTTGCTCTTTAAATCTGTACAAAGAAAAAACACACAAACACAAATTACTCTTGCCTCCTAAAGAAAATTATTCTTTATGTCTACAAAATACACATTACACTATTGTTACAGTTGATCACAATTGTTTTTAAATACTGTGTAATTATCATTTACTCTACAATGTTAATGAAGGTATTTTCTTATGCTTCATTACACATAGTACATACCTTATCAACATAGTTGACAGAATGTAGCAATCAGGGCACATCAGAAACATTTCTGTGCGATTTTGCCATTTCACTACAGCTTTGAGTTTTACATTTTTTTGCACAAACTGAACCTGTTATTATTGTCCTTAAAAAATGCCACATTCCAGTTCAAGTTTTGACGAAGCAATCATACATAGGCTGATTTAAGATTTATCAGTTTATTTAATTTTATTTCACTTTAGATTCCTGTTATATATCAGGCAGAGTCACAAATACAAGCAGCTTCCCCCTGTTGGAAAGTGTCCTTTCCAAGGTATTGCTTTTTTTTTTACTAATTTAGTATCACCAGGGACATTGTTTCTTATTATGAACCACTGTTTGGTAAAAGCAAAGTGTTGCAGCTTTAATTTTCATATAGACGCAATACCATCGCTAAAATAAGTACTTCTTTAGTCATAAAAAAAAAAATCTTTCTCCCTCTCAAAGATTCTTGGTTTCCACTAACCACAGAGTGTGTATGTATCTTGGGGGTTGGTGCTCATTCTTTAGACTGAGCACCTGCCCCTGATCAAGGGACCATAGTGTGGCACACTTCATGTGCCCTCTGGCCCCTGGGGTTATGACCTCTGGGAGGAGATGAGTCCAGGTCTATTGACCAGCTGTACACTCCTGGCAACACCCACAAACCCACACCCATGCTTCATTAACAGATGTTATTGTCTTTTATTGTATGTGGGGTGAGTGTGAGGAAAGACAGCAAAAGAGGTCAAGACAGGAGTGGGTGGAGTCCCCCGGGGCCAGTCAACGGACTAATAATGAGTTCTGTTTTTGATCTTTATCGGAAGCCAGAACAGTGTAGCCAAAGGCCAAACACAAATTGACTCTCTACAACACTGACGCCTGATCGATGAGGAAGTTGTGTTGGTTTTCATAGCCATCCTGCCGCTGATAAAATCTCAACTGAACCTCTGCCATGAGCACAGTAACACGCAACAACTTAACATTCGCAGACAAACATCTCAATCTGGTTGCTCTATGCGCTGACAGCTTTCTCATTTGCCAGCTTTAACTGAAAGTCAATGTGGAGCAGATGGCACAGTCAAAAGATGCCCCGTAATCCTCTCCCAGGAAGAGGGTTAGGGAGACGGGGGATGGGGTGGGGTAAGAGGTTGCTGAGTAATTTCACTCCAAGATTGTGAGAGAAACTCGCGTCCCACAAAGCTTTATTGTTGCTTTCCACCTTAACAGCGAGTTCACAGAGCCATCTGAGGTCAAGCTGGTTATCATCAGCAGGGTGGGTCATTGCGGTAAATCCTTTATTAGTCACGGATCACAAGCTAGATAAATAGACATGTGGTATACTGTACATGCTGACTTGTTTACATTGTCTCTGTGTCCTTACTGAACCTCATAGGCATTTCTTTATGCTGTCAATCAAAGCTGGCATTTGTTCAATTTTTTCTCCATTTTCCCACAAGGGCCAATTAACGTCAGTCTAAATAAATGAGATGGTTAGATACATTTTTTTTTGTTGTTGTCTTTTTGTCAGTTCAACTGGGAAAACATCTGCAGTGACTAAGGATACTACTAAGTTAATACTAAAAATATAATAGAATCTAATCCCAATGCCTCATCAGAATCAGTTCCAGCTTTAGGATTGGGTTTTACCAGCTTTTCATAAATCTGTGGATACATTTATTTTAAATTCTTACAAACAATTAGCTATCAAACTCCTGATTTACTAAAGCTTGCTGCACCATTAAAACATTGCCAGTAAGGACTTCAGCTTTAGCATAACTTCCAAAAAATACAGTTGTAGGGGGGGAAAACAATATATTAAATTTAACTGCTAATCCTTTGTAATTGTAGGTGTTACTTTGTTTTTTTTTTATATATGCATACATGGAGAAATGTGTGTTTTGTACTAATAGCACTCCTGCAGTTTAGAATGGGAGATAATGTCAGTTTTTGCTAACATAGGAAATATTACTTGGTAATTCTGTCTAACATTGTTAGCATAACATTTTGCAATATTTAAGTGAAAAACTATGCGGTTCAATTGCATCATAATCAAATCAGCATTTTATCATATGTAAGGTCAGATATTTCGACCATATATTGTGCTCTAATGCAAAACAGGTCATACATTTGGAGCTAACATTAGCTTTGTTAGCTAGCTAACAATATACATTGATATATACAGTATATAATATACATAAACACTAACGTTACAAGTTTTAACTTATGAAGAGACAATTATGTTAGTCTAACCAACCTCATTTGGTCATTTCTAAATTAAAGATATTTGTGGTATTTCATGTATACCTAAAGCACTATTTGATTAAGTTTTAGGTCAGATGGTCAATGATATGTAAACCATATTCCACATTAGCTTCCTCTTTTACTTTCTGTAAACAAGCCATATTAGCAAGTTAACTTTTGTTTTGTAAGTTAGCTCAATTAGCTACACAACAGTTACACATTGGAATTAGTTGGTGTAACCTGTACACGAAATAAAGTTTGTGTGGTGCAACCCGCTTATCTCAACACTTAGTTAACATTATGACTAGGCTAACTAAAGTCACCGTAGCTTAGTAACAGGTAGTTCAACCAGTTCTGCTCCTGATCCTGAATAGAATTACCAATATTGAATGCATTAATAAAACAATTTCTCTTATCTGCTGTACTATTTATCAATCTAGATTGTTTTGGTGTGAGTGAGGAGATATTGTCTGTGGAGATGTCGCCTTCTCTCCAATATAATGCCACTTTATGGCACTCAATTTGTGGTGGTCAAAGTGCGAAAAAAGATACATTTGGAAAACTTAACTGCAACATCTCTTTCCTTAAATCATGACCTGGTTACTCATGATAATAAACAGTCCTTGTTGTCAGCAGTTTCACGACAAACTCTTTCTTTCTACTTAACACAGTATCACCGTGCAGAGGTGTGCGTGTCAGCTAGCTTGGGTTAGCTAGGTAGTTCAGCTCAGCCGAGAAGGAGGCCATTAGCGTTAACCTCTCAGCTGTCCCAAGCACAAGCCTCTTGTACATGAGGAAATACGCTTCCTTGTGACTGCGTCACTCTTGCATTTTCTGTTTTTCTAATAATGAAAAAAAAAAAAGAATCCTGTGTGTTCCACATGATGACCAAATTTATGAAACTCATTCATCATCATCTCCAGCATTTAGACAGTCACATATCAGGATTCATCAGAGTGACTGATGCCATATGTGTGGCACAACAGCAAACAACTCTCTGCTCCTTTTAAATTCAGTGACTCTTGCGAAACTAATCTTTTTATAGAATTTAAATACTTCCCTATGAATTGACAAATCACAGCTTGAGCTAATAATCAAAGAGACCAATCAGGATCTTTTAGAATAAATAAATCCCGCCCCAAACAAAGCCACATGACTTTGGTTCCTCTTTCTCGGCTCCAGAGCTGTTTACCACCGTCTGCTCTCTGTCTGGACTTTGTCTGCATGCCTGATCGCAAACATGCGTTTGTATGTGCTCTCACACAGACTGATGTCACAGTGACGTTTTGTGTCCTGTGTTTTACGATTGCAGAGTGCTTCCACTGGCACTCAGCCAGTATACCATACCTCAGTTCAGGCCATTCAGAGAGGTAATGAAAAAAACTGTTGACTGACCCTCCTGACCATAATATATTGGTGTATGCATTTTATCTGTAGTCCTGACAATCTGCCACCCTCTTCTTTTTATTACTTGGTCATGCTGCATCTTGCAGAGATAACCGGGCTACAAACTGTTATCAAGAGTTGAAACAGTGAGAGAAGGAAAATGGGTGCAGTTGTGTGTGAGGTCGAGGATGAATTTTTAAATGTAATAATGTTCAATATAAGAGTCAATGAAGTTGTTGATTTCAATGCATTCCTTGGCAATTCTTCACGTACTTGTTACCAGGGTCTGTGGTGGAGGGGCACACTGTATGATTTCTGTGTTTCACATGATCCTGATCAACAGGACCTCTTTCACTCCTCTGTGGTCTTGGCAATGCTGAAAAAACATCACCCTTCTGTGACATGGTGCACCAGCAGAACAGTTTGTTCCACCAGCAGCCGCCGCCTGACAGATATTGTCACTTCTGGCTACACTCTTGTCAGCTTATGTGGTAAACATGCATGATTTTCTCCTTCTTTGTTCAGAATAAACTCATTGGCATGTAATCTAAAGAGGCTGATTTGCTCCGCGACTCAATTGTTAACCCAAGCAGAGAGATCGATCAGTGGGTCGGTCGATAGTGATCAATCGGTCTGATGGCTTAGGGTCGTTGGTCTCTCCCTACAATCACACAACAAAGCAGCACCGCATCCGGATTAACAGCTAACATTACACAATGCAAGTCAAATAAATGTTTATTGTCATCATTTGTTGAGGTAATAATTGACTGTTGAGTGAAGGAGGAATGGCATTTGATTGTTTTAGTAATGATCTAGACCCAAGAGGATGTTGAGGGATTTAAACTACTGAACAACCGAACAGGCATTGGGAGCATTAAAGCAATTCTATGGGTCCAATGGATGCATTCGGACATGTGCTGGTTGACGGTGATGTAAGGCTGTCATTGCCGAAGGACTTTTCTAGGGCTGCTGGCGATAAAGAAGGACAAAGTCTCCCTGTCATGTGTTCCACTGTGTGTGTTTGTGAGTGTGTGTGTGTGTGTGTGTGTGTGTGTGTGTGTGTGTGGGGGGGGATAAGGGAATAAGACAGAGAGCAGGCCTGTTTGCATCAGGACGGTGCACAAACATGGCTCGTTTTACTTACGTCAGAGGCGAGTGGCTGTAAAAGCGTGTAAATGTGGATTACATCATGCGGTCACAGTCTATCCATAGAGAGCCTGTTATCAGCAGAGCACAGACATGAATGTGCTCTCAATGCAAATGCTGGGCCTCACGGCCCTCTGTTAACCTGTCTGCTCTTCTGCAGTAAAGAATGGTTACTGAGAGGTGTTTCCACGGGTTAACAAAGTGCTCCAGGTCAAACGATCAGTTTTGTTTCCTGTTTCTCTCTCTTTGATCAGAGCATTAACAGTTTGAGGGAATTTAAAGGAACTGAAACCAATCAAAAGTTAGTATATCCTTTTTTTTCATTTGCAGAATAAAGTTAAAGGAAAGCTCCAAGGGCAACACCAACAATGAATGTATCCTACTAACAAGTATTGTCTGTTTATCTAAAGGTTTTACATCTTCGTTTGTGACATTGCACTCATTTAGACTGGGTGATTGTCCATCCATCCATTTTCCGTAACCTGCTTATCCAGTTAAGGGTCGCAGGGGTGCTGGAGCCGATCTCAGCTGTCAATGGGCGAAGGCAGGGTACACCCTGGACAGGTCGCCAGCCTATCACAGGGCTGACATATAGAGACAAACAACCATTCACACCTACGGGCAATTTAGAGTCTTCAATGCACCTAAGCTGCATGTCTTTGGACTGTGGGAGGAATGGGTGATTGTGCTCATTTTAATTTTTAAATGTCCTTAAACACCCTCTTCGTCGTTTCAACCGAAAATATAAAGCAGTCACACCTTGGGCCAGATGGTAAAAAGATGCATTGTTATTCCAAGTTCCTGCACAAGGATCCCTACGCACCACAAGCCTGCTTATCATGTTTGTAGGTCAAAGGTGACGGCGCTGACGCTACTGTCTGGTACGAATGAGGTCTGTTTTGCATTTCACGCCCCTCACTATCAGACTTTAGAGAATTGAGGAGCTTCTCTGTCCCGTTGAGACAACACAGCGAATCTTATCAGTGTGTCACACATTTTGTATAAAAAGGGATCTGTCTGACTGTGCTGCGTTCAGAGGTCATAAATTCATCAGATGCCAGCATCCTGTTTGACGGAGACCGAAATGGCCTCTGTGTCACTAAATTGAAAGGAATGCTTGGTATGCCAGGCACCGTTGTATAAGCCCTGGCAATTGTTTATTAGCTGGTACTCAAACCACCACTCCACACACAACAGGCCTTTCTTGGGAGACAGGTTTTAAGGAAAAAGCTAACGACGTGCCCATCAATACAGCCTTTGTTTGGCAAATGATCCTGGCATGTTCTCCTCCTTTGCAATGCAAAATCAACGCATAAGTAATCTTCATGCATAATCATAGAGACTCACTGACTCACCAACTATTTCTGGTATTAAGAGTTGTCTCACAAGGTTTTGACCGCCATAATTTAAAGGGCCATTCAACAGAGTTTCAAGATTACTCTTCTGTCTTTAAATGAACCCAAATCATCCACCAGACCTGACTGAGGAGTTTGGTTTCCCTCTCTTAATTTAGCTTGGCAAACACAATGTTTACATAATGAGCCCATGCGTGTGTCATCAGGAGGGGTTGAAAGTGCCCTGTAGTCATTTGATCACCAAACACAGCCATAATATGGTAAATGGATATAATTTAATTTAACTATTTAACTGACCACAGACCAAGATTGCCATCCCTATTATTTTATCCACTTTTGATTGAAACCGATTTATTAAAGGAAATTGGGAATATTGGTAAAAAAAAAAAAAGAATAATGATCGTTTGTTTTGATGGCTTTTTTAACCACTTGGGAAAAGCAGAAAAAAGCCTTATAAAAATTATTTAGTAAACATGTTAGCCCACAGTTGACCATTTAAGCATCCAGCTGACACGTTGCTACATAAGCATTCATGTTTCAGGTGACCTGATGAATGGAAGTCCAATATTAACTTTCACTTTAGCTCTGGTTTGGTCTCCACCATCTCCTGTGAGAAATATAAATTTTCCCTATTTGGAGTCAGGCCTATGTTCACTCATCATCAATGTTCCCTTAGCCCTATGTTCCCTCGGCCCTATGTTCCCTCAGCCCTATTATCCCTCAGGCCTATGTTCCCTCAGCCCTATGTTCCCTCAGTCCTATGTTCCCTCATTCCTATGTTGCCTCAGCCCTATTGTCCCTCAGGCCTATGTTCCCTCAGCCCTATGTTCCCTCAGTCCTATTGCCTCAGCCCTATGTTCCCTCAGCCCTTCGTTGCCTCAGCCCTATGTTCTCTCAGCCCTATGTTCACTCAGCATCAATGTTCCCTTCTCCCTATGTTCCCTCGGCCCCATTTTCCATCATCCCTATGTTCCCTCAGCACCGTGTTCACTCGGCGTCAATGTTCCCTTAGCCCCACTTTAACTCTGCATCATCAGCATTGGCCCAAATTATAATCTGTCAATAACTTTTTGAGATATCTAATAACAGACGGACAGTCTGGCTTGTTCTTGTTGCCTTCATGTTTTGGTTGGTTAGGTTTAGGCAAGAGGAGTGAGATTGGTTAGTGTTAGGGTAAGAATGTCATGATAAGACAATCAAACTGGGAAGGTCAGATGATGTCAATTTGAAAAATAATAAGCTATGTGCTTTGGAGGTTTGTTTGTTGTTTTTTCTGGGCAATGGGCCTCTAAAACAATGGTGGCTGGTTCTCGCGATTAGGTTGTCGAACAAATGGGACTACCGGGCGCTTCGGGAATAATAGGCTGTTCAAACATGGCATGGCACTGGCGGAGGTACTGATCTGAGGGAATATAGACACGTTCCCTAATATTAATATTTACCTCGCCATTGATGACAAAGCATCACAAGCTGAAAGTTGCCATAATTAATATAAAAAAAACATCCGAGTCAAACAGTCATGTGTTAAGTAGCCTGTCGATAGTACCGGGCGTACTATATGGACCTGAGGTACGACCCAGTTATGCACCTTGACACTTAGGTAAACAAAGAGCAGCAGTCTGTTTATTGTGTTTCTCCTGCTGAAAGTCAGGCCACGAGAGGAGCAGTACACGGCAGCTCATATGACCAGAGATGTTTAGCTCTAAGGCAGAATAAGGTATTCATAACTGCCTCATACCTCTCCACGTGGACCGAACTAAGCAGTAGCCTAAACCGTAAAGCCTATGGGAAGACTGAGTGAAAAGAAGTCAGTAGGGATCTGAAACTGTGCTTTAAAAAATATTTATAAGGCCATTTGTTATGACAGAATGCTTATAAAGACATACTAGAAAGTGGTGGCAATTTAACATACAAGCAATAAATATGTAATCTGTTTGTGCTGCTGTTTACATTATTTATGACAAAAAACGGAGTAAGAGCATATGATAAGACAAATAAGCATCAAAATACAGGATTGCAAGCACCATAAAACACAGTAGACTCCACCACCACACTTTCTCTTCCCACCTGAATCTCCTGACTCCAGAGCTACATCCTCCTCCACTCTGGGTACCTAATCCCCATAAGCCTTTATAATGCCCCGGACAGAGAGAGAGAGTGTGAGAGAGGAGAGTCTGAGCTTGATGACCTTGCAAGCCGATTACAAGCCAGCCACGTTCCACAAACAGCCCTGTCAGGCCTTGCACTCTCGGCCCGCACCGTCCAATCAACTGCAGTCACATAGAAAAAAGGAGGTAATGAACCCAGATACAGTGATCAGGATGGCAGTGGTGACTGGTGCTTATGATGAAGATGAAGCTCTGCACTTCTTGTATATGTGGCCCAGGATATCAGAGGGAGCATGAAGCCGCCGCTAGAGGGCAGCCCCGGCGTTCTGTAATTACGCAACAGCTGGAGAAAGTGTGTCACTTGGCCAGTGCTCCCTGTGGGCTAATAGAGCGTTGACCTGACCTAGAGACACAAAGTATCACAGGTGGATTAAGAGGCAGGCCAGCTCAGACCAGCGGTGGAGGAAGTATTCATATCCTCTACTGTGGTACTATTCTGTTATATCATTACATTATCAGTTATCAACAATGTAAAAGCAGGATTTTACTCTTGTAGTTGGTTGAGGTGGTCTGACACTATTCTATTTATGGATTGATTTGCTGATTATTTTCTCCAGTAATCAATTGATTTTATGCCACCGCATTTACACCTTCACAAAGTTTTGTTTTTTTTCCAACCAATAGCAAAGACCTTAAAATAATTTGAAATATTTAAAAATAATCTGAAATAATTTGAAAACATTTAAAATAATTTAAAAAAATTTAAAAAAATTGAAATCATTTAAAATAATTTAACATTATTTAAATTCATTTTTAAATAATTACAACAATTAAAAAGAAAAGCAGTAAATCCTCACAGCTTAACAGCCGCAATTTCACCTTTACAACGTTTTTTGTTCATGCAATAGCACAGACCTTAAAATTATTTGAAATAATTTGAAATAATTTGAAATAATTTGAAATGATTTGAAATAATTTGACATCATTTAAATCGTTTTTAAATAATTGCAATAATTAAGAGGAATAGCAGTAAACCCCCACAGCTGTGAAGCTGGAACAATCACATTTTTCACATGAAAATATGATAATAAAAAATTATTGAATAAGTTATAATTAAATAATAGCTGCTAATTAATTTTCTGTCAATTGAGTAATCTATTTACTGACTTTCGTTTCATATGTTTTTTGTGTTAAACTCTAAATTTGTGAAGTAACCAGTAACTATAGCTGTCAAATAATGCAGTGGAATAATAAAGTATAAAGTGGCATGAGGAGAAAAGCCCTAAATACCTCTACACCACTGTCTGCACCTCAGGAGACCCGTCTGTTAAACTCCTGAAGTCTGCAGACGATACAGTCATCGGCATCAGTTGATCACCATCACATTCTGAGTAACACTCTGCCTGCTGTCAAAGCCTCCATGTTTCAGAGATTCACCATCTCCTAGGACCTCTCCAACATATAGACAGCCTCAGGAAAAAGGCCCGGCAGACGATGACAGGAAGTTCAACTAACCTCAGTAGCTGCTGATCCAGTTCTAAACCAAAATGATCCAGTCTGGTCTCTACACATTCATCACTGTGTGGTTTGGATCAGCCACCAAACAGGACATGATAAGACTACAAGAAAAAAATATCATTGGTGCCAGCCTTTCCCTCTAATCCAGGATTTATACACCTCCAGTCAGGTAAAGGTAACATCACTGTAGTTTCAGCTCTCCCCTCTGGGGGCCGCTACAGAGCACTATACGCCAAAACAAGCAGACACAATAGTTTTTTTCTCTTCAATCCACAGAACAACCCCATATTTTATATGTTTTTTAAGTTTAAATATACACTTTTCATTAAAATATGTAACTACCTGTCAATTATAAGTCGGAGCAGTGTGCGAAATATTGGGGTTCTCTGGGGTCCAGGACACCTTGATTGACTCTTCAGACCACCTGAAAGCCTAAATCAATACAAATGTCATTGGGTCTTTAAAATCATATGACAATAGTCTAAAGATCTTAGACTGCCCAATTGCCACAGGGTATTTTCCATTTCACACACTGAGTCTAAGCTTGATCTATGTACAGTTTGTATTCTGTGCATAGACTGAAAGCCTCCTATTATTAGCCATCCCATTCCAACACCACTCATTGCACATTTAACAGCATTATCAATGGCATTTGTAGACAGTAATAAAATAATACTATATTTATATATATAGATTTAGATAGATATAGCTTTAGTTACATTTATATGTTCATGTTTTACCTTTGATCAGCTTTGGTGTTCTTGTTTTTATGTATATTTAAATTGAACCAGACTTAGAATTCCTTATGTGTACTCATATCTGGCCTCATTCTAGTCAGGTGTAAACACAATGGAGGCCAGATAACAACTGTGGCCCAGGTCCCCAGTGCCTCCTCTACTAGAGTTTATCTGTGGTCTTCATAAAGATCCTGTTGTTGTTTTTTCCGTGTTGGCTTTTAACACCTACTTTTAACACCTACTGGAAATAGGTCTGCATGTGACTGCTAACATGTTCGTAGGATGTGTACTCGCTGCGTACTCGCTCTCATGAGAAAAGCCACTGCTCTGACCACTCGCTTGAGATTTCTCCGTGCTTCTGGTGTGGCGAGATGGTTTCCAATGATAATGCTGCAGTGTCGAAACCTTAGAATATTGAGTTTTAAGTTCGATATGTATTCTTCAAACCAATGCTGGTCATATTTTATCAGACAAATAAACTTGCGTTGACTAATCCTTTGAGTGAAGTGAGGACGTGAATGCATTGACTTTTACCTGTAAGAAGAGGCAGCACACCGTGTACACGTACGCCTGTTCCCCTGTTCTAGTTAGACGCTGACACGTGAGTGAGGCCATCTGACCACCTGCAGCAGCGCTCTAAAAACCATTTCCTGTCGCACACACCATCCGCCGCATGAAATGTCACCATTCATTTGTTTTTCTTCGACCTTCATTTGTCTCTACCACTGCAAAAACACACTGCAGTCTAGTTGGTAACTTTGAATACTATTCAGGTCTGTTGCACATGTATTTGTATTTTTATTCTCGTATATAAAGGTCTGTTATATTGTAGACTTGTTCTTTGTGTCAGTATTATCTTGCTGCTGTATAAAAAAAAACACGTTTTGTGTTATAATAGTTTTTGGTGTGTTTTATGTGTAGCTATCGTTTGATCACTCATGGGAGAAAAAAATATGATAAAGTACATACTATCTTTAAGGAACTAGAGTACATTTTAAGGAACTAAAACTTTAAGATTGATTACTACATTTTTATGATTGGGCAACGGATTTTTTAGAGTTTCATCATCCCAAGAGGGTGTTCACATTTGTCCATCCGAAGAAGAGCATGTCAATCACAAAGCTATTTAATTTCAAAAGGCACAATTTGCATTTGCAATATTTTTTACCACTCTCCAACGGCATTATTTTAGTATGTGGTCACTTCTCTATGACCTAAAAGGTTCTTCTCATTGTTTGTGATTTCACGTTGGTCACACGCTACAGGTAGACAAGCCACGCACAGGAAAACAAATCATTTTATTCAGTTGTTACAGAAAAGTCACTAGATGGATTTGATATTGCCTTGGCCGGGCCCCACCCCAGGGTGCAGTCGCCATGCTCACTTCTTGCAACAGCGGCTGTGGCAGGCGCAGGTGAGCGAGGCTACCAGCACCACGTATTCCATGAAGTCGACCTCAGAGTCTCCATTAATATCCAGACCTTTCATCAGCTTGTCAACCTCATCTTGGTTCTTTGCCAACTGCGCAGACCAAAAAAACATTCATATTTTTGGATGCTGTTACAATGCTACATTATAGTAACATTAGTGGTGGTCTCTTTTTCCAGACAGGTTTAGTAGACTTCTCGTAATGAAGCATGCACACACACACACACACACACACACACACACACACACACACACACACACACACACACACACACACACACACACACACACACACACACACACACACACACACACACACACACACACACACACGCATGCTGACGCACATCATTGTATGGCCTTGCAAATTGATCAAATAGAGACTTGACATTGGACAACAGCAACTTACATATTACCCAGAAAACATCTGTATGTGACCAAAAAAACATCAATGACACTCAGAAATTATTCAATCAATTAAATCGTTTCTTTAAGTTTCTTTAGTTTTTTTTATGATTTATATTAAATAAGCCCATCATTTTGTTATCACTACCGACTATTTTTTTTAAAGTGGTCTATATATATGAATTGTACCCATCCCGTGTTTCAATGTTTTTATCTTAGAATAAATAAATATTTTCTCACTTAAAAGTTAAATCATGTTAGCCAGGCATCATTTTGAAGTTTGTTATCCTCTGCATATGTCAGTAAAACTATATAGCATAAATGTATGCCCCTTCTTTTAAGAGTCTATTATTCAAACTCAAAGTCTATGGGCGTAGATATGGCAATAAGTTAATGTTGAAGCATGAAGCAACGATGGGAGAGACTGTTCAAGCTGGTCAGTAATGCTAAATCCACCTCAGCGAAACATCTGAAAAATGGTCAGCTGAAAAATACCAACATTTCCAACGTTGTGGCTGGGGATTGTTCACAAATCTGTCATGATTGTAATGTTCGACATTAAATATTTAACTAGCATCAATTAAATCAGGAAAATTGGCAGTGTGATGTGTCAAATTAGATAGAAAAAAAAGATCTTTAACTTTCTTGACTGGGGCCTGAGACACTTTACACCATGGGTCAAAACATTTTCAGTAGAGCACAGTGATGTGTACGGTACCTTGAGCAGTCCAGGCAACTCCTTCTCCAGCAGGGTCTTGACCTCGGCTTTGTTTAGACTGTCCTTACTGCCTTCGGCAGAAGCATACGCATCAAAGGTCTTGATCAGGATCGCCATGGCTGTCTCTAGCTGGGTCATGGTTGCTGCTTAGGAGGTGGTTAATTCGGTAAAATGGCAGATCAACAACTGATCAACAGAGCTGTAGATTTGTTGGCACTGGGAGGACTCTTTTTATACCTTTGGAACAAAAGTGAATGATTACCAGAAAAAGAAAAGAATAATTATCTGGCTATACTAGTTGAAGTGTTTGATACAGGTGGTGGCTGTGTCAACAAAACGGTAGCCCTACAACGCCCAGTGTACATATTACCTCACAGCCCACATGGAGCTTCAGTCTCCACTCTTTGTAACGAGATGTTACTTTTTGATTTAAGGTGAGGTCATTTCATTAACTAAACCACAATAGAGACTGTGATTTGTTTATTCTTAGACTATTTTGTTTAAGAATAGAGAAAATAAACATGATTTACTTTAATCATAATTATTTTGTTGTGTAGTTTAAACCCTGTGCTGGTTGTCTCTTTGGACATTAAGAAACACATTCAAACACAGTGTCACTGCATCACCTGTGGCATCAAACTGCTTAAAAGCACACGAGAGAGCGTGTTTGTTCACATGTTTCTGTTTACCGGCCTGGATTCCTGGAAACAGTGCTCTGTTATGGTATATAGAATATATAATTTACGGTATATAGAATATATACCGTAAATAAGCGTTTATCTAGTCGCAACTTAGTTTCAGCCCTGCTCTGGCTGCAATAGATCCCATCAAACACAGTGAGAAATAAACAGTATCAAAATCTCCACATATGCATTTCCAATATATTACTGCAGGGTGAAATTAAGAAGTTGAACTCATTCTGATTGTAAAGTGACATATATTAATTTATTATTGTTAGGTAAAATCATCTTTCATGTACTGGGAAACTTTGAAGGAAATTGTGGTTGTTTATTTTACTACTTTCTTTATTTTCATCTGAAGTCTCTCCAAAATTCACAAATGGTTAGAATAAGATAATGCCTCACTTGTATATTTGCACATACATATGTGGAGAAGTGTCATGGTAATATCTGTTAGTAATTTTTTTAACATATTCATCTGTGCAAAATATACCAAATTTTACAAAACATAACTTTAAAGGCCGTATACTCTAAATAAGATTTTTCACAAACTCTGAGCCAGAAATCTCCACTTCAGTAGCACTAACATACACTAAACATTCTAGTTTCATTCTTATCTATATTCTGAAGGTTTTTAACAGAGGGGTTTGTTCAGACATCATTCAAAGCCTGATTTATTTTTATTGCTCAATCCATGGCATAACATTTTTTTGTGGCTGTTGACAGTATTTTCAGGAATTGCCTCTGGAATTTTGAACCTGCATGTTTTATCCAGTGTTCAGATTTTTTGTTATGCAAATTGGCACATATTTAATATATAAACGCATAATTTGCATATCCAAACATGAAAATTCAGAAAACTTGTAACACAAAAAAACAATTGTCTCGATGTAAGTAATCAACTGGGGGAGTTTCATGGTGATTTCTATTCCTTTGAAAGTTTAGCCTATTCTTCTGTAGTATGTCACAATGAAATGTGACCGGAACATAATAACAGTGTTAACCAAAAATGATTCCCAGACAAGGTTAAATAATATAAGTTATAGTACGAATCACTTAACAAACTGTTCCACCATTCATCAGCACTTCAGTCGTGTTTTTTTTTTTCAATTTCAAAGATCAGATTTATATGCCCAATATAAGCAATGTACTGTTGTACTGTATCCCACATATGTGATGAATTGTGCATTTGTGCAAGCGAATAAAAACAGTGTGAAAGTGTGCGAAGTGTGCACTCATATTGCGTGGTGGTTAACACCTTGTACAAGTTACAGTTGTCAGTGGATATAGCCTAGGGCTGGTGTGCAGGTAAGAGGTTGTTTAAATTTGTTCCCATGAGTGAAGGAGTGTCTTTCTGCAGCCTTCAACCCTCTTTATTAGTCTTAATCTGGCTGATTTATTGGGTTAATTGTTTCTGTATTGATAAACGTCTTGCTATCATTCGGTGCCCTTCGGGCTAATATTTAACTTAATAGTCATTCCTTTCACAGCTTAATTTTGTTGACCTAAAGGTCACACAAAAATCCCCTGTGTCCCGTGGGTTATACTGCTATCCAGTTTAGCCTACATGTAAACAACAGCGTTTTGTACCGTAGCCTATGCTGGGACTTGTTTCTCCTTAGTGGTCACATTAGCATTACTTATCTGGGAATTATCCAGTAGCAGGATGTTTATTACAAGTTTTTTATCCTGATCCCACACATGCCTGATATCTGCCCCGAAATACAAAATGTTTGCATGGACCAAAGCTAATGATTAATTCTCATATTTCCACAGACTGCACAAGCTGCCTAGCATACTAGCTAGTGCAGAGGAAAAGCGTAAAGAGCC
The DNA here is from genome assembly GCF_027596085.1 of Anoplopoma fimbria. NCBI lineage: Eukaryota > Metazoa > Chordata > Actinopteri > Perciformes > Anoplopomatidae > Anoplopoma > Anoplopoma fimbria. The sequence continues at coordinate 12,395,944 of NC_072455.1, forward strand.
ACAAACTGTGGAAACGCTGGATTTAAACATTCGTTTTGCTCCAGTCGAGTTTTATTTTTTCTCATTCCGGGTGGTTGGAAAACTCTTTATTTTGGATCAAAAATTGAAATCGATTTCTCTCCTTAGCGGGAAGTTGACAATCTTGCTTGAACTAATCACGGAGTAAGCTGCTCCATCACAAAAAGGCCTACTTTAGCTACTTAGCCTATCCTTCAAGGCTGATTGTTGCTAACTAACTAGCTTAGAGCAGCTAAAGCTTCACGTTTTCAGTGTTTGGGGATGCATGTTAAGTACACATTTTTAACAGTTTGCTAACGCATTAGCACCTCGACTATTGGCTTTTTAGTTAAGACATTGACCCTGACAATAACCAGCTATTATTCCGTATTATATTGATGAAGAGATGTAAATGCCATGTCCAACATGGTATAATCATGATAAACCATTAAAGGTAGAATAATGAGGAACATTCCCACAATTCAGCTCTCCAGGCCACTCTTATGTGAAATTGGCCATATTTAATAAGCATGTCTGTATGGCTTGTGTGAGCAACTCATGCTTTTTAAAAGTGTAATTCAGCTTTCAATGATGTTAAAGGTGTTTTTACAACATGTTCACAGGAAATTTGAGAATTCAAAGACATAACCTGAAATGCAGAGCACATTTATTTAGAGATGAATGATGAGTAAAACATGGTCTCAGCAAAAATGTCTTTACAGTAAGTCAGCTTCTCAGTATTTAACATTTGAGAAGCTCTGTATCTAGTGTCAAGGCCAGGGAGAAACGACCACACGGGAGCTGTTTCCACTTCCTGTCAGTGACCTTTGCAGCGCCGTAGCACCACAGTTTCCACTCAGCATCCCTCTTGTGATTTGAAGTCATTGTGAAACCTGCATCTTTGCTACAGAATCAATACACTTCCTTATGCAGACCACTGACTATAGCTTGTATTATGATCAATTGAAAATAAAAGCAACCGTGAAAGTAAACCTGTATGCACACACAACTTGTCATTATTGAAATAAACTTAGACCACAAAGATGGACAGGACTGAGTTTATAGAAAAATAGAAAAATATTTACACATCATAATACAAGTACATAATTAAGGTAAATGTAAGTAAATAAATGTACATTATATATATGCTGAAAAGTAGAACATATTAAAAAATGAGGAAATTTCCCTGAACAGCACATCCTCATCCACTTTCTTTGGTCTCGACACGTTCAAAGTAATCGCAGGATTCATACACTGGAACCTGACACTGAAAGAGACAAAGACATAAAAACAATCATTGCAGCCTTACATTAAACCGTATCAATGGAATTAAGCAGTTTATCAACATATTCCAAAGACCTTTGTTAATGTCTACAATAAAATACTGAGTAGGCGTGATCGGTAGGCACGATTACTCATAAACAGGATGTCAGTTATATTTCATAATAATGTCTCAACACTGGAAGTTCTTGCTAAAGCTGTAGTTTAAAGAAAATGATATTCACCAGAAAAACATTAACTTCTTTAAGCTAAAATGGGATAAAGTTCAAGAGTCGTGTATTAAATCCTACTTCATTGAAGCTGGTAGATTGTGAGATTGTGGTGTTGCTTTTCTATATATATATAATATACAATAAAACCTGATAACATAATGCAGTCTAATATATAACATAACAAAGTACAACTTTGAATAATTAAAGTGACTACATAAAGATCTTTTAACAGTTTGTAAACAATGAGGTGGGTAAGGGTGGACATGTTTTGTGGCAAAATAGCACCAATGATGGTGAATGCTTTTAAACTTATTAACTTTAACTTAACTTTGAAGACAAATGTGCCATTATTAAGTGTGTAGAATACATTAGCAAGTGTCCCAATATTTAGTGACTGGCTATCTAGATGTATTTGGTGGAGAAACCTAGCGTGTTACGTTATACCAGCGAGAAATTATGAGCATTAAAATAACTAAAAGCTTTCAACTACATTATCTGTGCTTATGTACAGAATTTAAAATACCATGATTTTAAAGTAGGCGCTATAAAAACAGGCTTTTATCAACACATTTTACACTTATAGTTTGCAGCTGTAGATGACGATGTTTTGGTTAACCATGTGTCAATGTCGGCTGGTGACATTCAGTCGAATGCGTCGCGGTTGCTCGTAGTGATGCCAGCTTTTGAAAACTCCAACAGAACATGTAGGTGTCCTGGCTAAAGACTTTTTTCAAATACATACTTATCTGTGTTTATGTTGTTACAAACAACCTACGAACACATTCGACTGAAAGTCAGCAGTTGACACCTTTAATCGTTAAACTGAAACACCTGTTGCTCTGAAACAGTCGTGATACTGTCGGAGTTCTGTAAAACTGGAGTCTTCTTTTGGAATATAGATTCTAAGAACCGAACATGCAACAATCAGACATTTTGATACGCGTAACCGTTTTAATTCAATGTTTAATGGTTGCTAACTCTCCTGCATTGCTGTGGCAAAACACCACTTCAGTTGCCAGATATGCAGACTTTAATGTTTTTTTCAACTGTAGAAGGGTCTACAAACAACTCAAGTAGTAGTCTCCACAGAACATTTGAGATATTGCACCGATGTTTTATCGTATATAGGACACTGTATTACATCATCCTGCTGTTACAGAGAAAGAAAGAACAGTATTTCTGTTACTTATGGAGATGAAAAAATGTGTATCCACAAACTATATCTAATGTAATTGCAATTAAAAAGCAAGAACCTAATGTAATTAAACCTGTCAATGTAGGATGCTGCATATCATATCATGTAACATGGGTAACCAACAGTGGATCTGCAATCCACTGTTGCACTCTTCACACCATTCACCATGTCACCCACATACCTCACACTTGCACACTTTATATCAAACCCACATGCAAAGCAACCTTGGAAAGAGTTTGGAAACTTTTTAGTAGGTTGATTTAAGAACAATATAAGGCGGAGGCAGACTGGCAATAAAGCTGAATTTAATTTGAAAAGACAAAGCTGTATGTTTGTGTATTCTCCCCACTTAAGCTTACAAAGTAGGCCTACATAAGAGGATCACATTAAAAGGTTGGTTCCCCTTTCGTCAAACTATTTGCTTCCTCATTCACCACGCTGAACAGTGAAAGTGAGCACAGAATGCCCGTTGTTGGCGGCATCATTGTTTTCCCCCAGTGTGTTACTGTTACTCTAAACATTCGTCTCTGTAGCTCTGATGTCATCAAACTCACCCACTGAGAAGAACCTCTGGAGGAGCTGGTGCTGTGTTTGTCCATTTCTACCTCCTCAGAGTCAATGTGGGGAACCTCGTAGATCACCCTGGCTGCTTGTGCTGAACCCGTGGGACACACACAGAAATTATTAAAAGATCAGTTGCACAAAATAAAACCTGTGAAGTAACATTCATAGAATGATGCAGCAGCAGTCAGTGTTATTTTATTTATCTAAACATTGCAGTTGCTACTGTCTCTACCAATGTTTAGTTTTGCTAGCAGTTGCTATATTACTGCTATTAAGCAGTGACTAAAAGTGGCATTGTCGTGTCTCCTTAAACACTATTCCCACCCTTAGTCGTACTAAATTTGTTCAACTCATACATCCCAAAAAGCTAACCACATTGCAACAAGCTATTCTTCATCATTCTCAATAAAAACAAATATTTGTAGGTGTTCCACAGTGTTACATGTTTGGTCCCATTCATTTTTCACTGAAAGTATACCTTGTAACATCTGTGTTAAACTGTATAAAGACACCCTTAGAATTGCCTTTGCGGACATGAAGTGGGTTACTACGCATGCTAGAATTGCATTTCAAGGTTATTGAAGGTGATGTGTTGCCCATGTAAACATCAAACGTGAATATGAATTTGTTCAATTAAGAGATATTTCATGTCGTGTCTCAGGTGTTTTTGATCCTTTATATATAGGAATGGTATTGTTGGATGATTCTCTCAGTTTTCCAACAGAATTCAGCTGACACAATTTTAACCAGCTCTACATGAAAAGACCGATTCTGGCCAAATTCTGCTGCTGTGTAAAGCTGCTCTCATCAGTATTTTTATGTTAACCATGAATGCAAATTATCCTGTTAGCACAACAGAAAGCGTTTTTTTGCTTATTTTACTCTATTCTTTAAAACCTGCAACTTTACCATTTGTTTCAGGTAATAGACGCCCATTGGCCAAAAGTTTATTTTATTTACTGTTCAGGTCAAATGAAGCACTGCTGCTGTGTTAGTTTTTTTTTTTTTTTTAACAAAAGGTTTGCAATACTTAACGTATGTCCAAATTAAAAATAAAAATCAAACACACTGATTTCATATTGTGTTGTCTAAAACAATAAATCAAATTAATAATATTTAATTACGTAAAACAATGTTGATTTAAAAAAAAAATAATTCAACCACATTTTTCAATGCTGAAAATGAAATTATATTCAACTCCATTTTATTTAGAAGGAGGCAGAGGACTCTAAGGGAATTTGAGCAAAGCTAATGGTAAATGGACTGTACTTGTATAGCGCTTTTCTAGTCTTCCGACCACTCAAAGTGCTTTTACATTACTAATCATTCACCCATTCGCTAGCTAATATATATATATATATTTTTTTTTTTGGTTGTTGTGAACATTCAATCTTGGATGCTTAAATAATATTTCTTTCCTTGTACCTTCTCTCCTTCGCAGACAGCAGAAACACACGAGAGCAATGAGGAGCAATGGAGCCACCACAGCCAGGGGAATGACCACGGTAGACAGAAGACTGGAAGAACCTTGATGTCCACATTGTGAGAAAAATGAAACACAAATATTACAATAACAATAACAAAATTGAAGTTGTTGTTGTTTTTTAAGGAATAAATGATTTGTGTGTTTGTTTGATTATTTTAAAACCTTGTATTAGACATTTATATGCAAAACAAACAAGCATTTGACTGATCTACAGTTTACAAGGTGATGTAAAGTCTCTTGTTTTCTGAACAGACCAGATCTCATTCTGAATATGCACAATTATTATTCCCAGCCTTTGGCAAACCAGGTATTAGTCAAACTTTATGCAACAATGTAATGCCACTGGTGTGTCACCATACCTCCTGCTGTGTTCTTCTCTATGATGTCTCTGGCCGTAACTGTGACGACAGTACCATTTCCTTCAACCCTAAGTAAAGCTGGTATATCCACTGCCACATTGCAGATGTATCTCCCTGAATTCTCACTCGTGACATTCGTTAAGGTCAAGTGTGAGCAGTTAAACGTTTCGTTTAGCAGAGATCCTTGAGGGGCATTCTTCGAGTAGAAAATCTGAGCTTTCATTTCTATTAGATTTTTCAGCCAACAAACTCTAATTCTTTCATACTCCAGGGTCCAGCAGCAGGTGATGTTTACTGTCTCCCCCTCCACCACAGAGACATCAGGGGTCTGAGTAAGAGCAGGTGTGCCTGTAGATGAAACACCTGTGAAGAGACAACAAGATGATTCATTATTTGGCTGTTCATCACAACAATGCACACATTCCATCGTTTCAGAAGCCAAACCAGAAGGTAAATGTAGCGAGTATGTGTATGTATGTAAAGCCCTCTGAGGCAAATTTGTAATTTGTGATTCTGGGCTATACAAAATAAACTGAATTGAATTGAATTGAGTAGTGAGTGTTTGGCACTTTCAACATAATCAGGAAAGGAACTAAAATAGTTGAGATTGTTTTAATCAGATTTTTGCGCACGTCTACAAGCAATTAAAGCGGTAATTTCACACCAACCATAAAGAAATAACTGTCACAAAGTTTGAAATATTCAAAAAGTTGAAACATGTCGGTTTAATGTCTACCGGTAGCATAAAAATGCTTTAATTCATGACATTGTTGACAATATCTAAAAAAAATACAGTAATCAGAACAAAGCTGTCATAGTTTTGATATTTTGAGCACATTTTAACCTTATGCTACTATGAAACATGTGACGTTAAAGGTTAATCTGTGTTCTTTACTTACTCCAAGATGAGAGGGCACAGAGAGAGGCGAGGAGCAGACTGCTGAGTAGAAGCTTCATCTTTACACTCCGATTGAGTGCTGATAACTGACACTCTCCTCACAGCAGCTCTGAGTCCTTCCCACCACACACACACATTCACACACACACACACACACACACACACACACACACACACACACACACACACACACACACACACACACACACACACACACACTGGGCATAATCATGTCTTCTGCCTTCCTCTGTATTTTCTGCAGAGACGTGTGAAAACCACAGCTTTTGTTCCTTCCTCTTCCAGATACAAAGCAGTGATAGGTTCTCACGACGTAGTTTCAGAGATAAAAGTCCAGAAATACTGAAATGGGCCACCAACAAAATATCTGTATTTCCATCAAAGGTTCTCAATACTGGATTAAAAGCAATAATATTGCCTCCACACGGCTCTCAACATAGCGGCGGTTGAGCAGTTGCCCAGCAGCTAATGGTGTTAACCGTGCTAACAGTGTAAACAATGTCAACAGTGCCGACAGAGCTAACTGTGTTAACCTGAGGGGGAACAGGACATCGTTATCACCTTTAACTCCTCTATTTCTTCACATAGCAAATAGCTGCTATATTAATGCTCTGAATTCTATACGTAGAACCTTTAAGGGATTTCATCAAAATCAGAATGATGGCAGGGTTATCCAGGTGTAGACCTGCATTCCAACTGTCAGGGGACATGTTTGGCCTGACTCCATTTCTAACCTCGAACTTAGTCCCTAGTTTACCTGATATATTTTAATGTCTGTATAGCAAATTAATAACCAGCATTGGAGCATTCATTACGTGTAATGGACTGTATTTTGTAGCTTTGCTTTTTTTTTTTTAAAGCCCCTTGTGTACAGATTGTATGTGATTATATTCTATGCAGCACATCACTCTGAGCTCGTGAGCTCTTAGTTGCAGAAAACTGAGACAAATGTGGCGGGAACTGGTGCAGTTTCTACTTAAATGGGTCGTACCATTCATCTCTGTCCAATGGTCAGATCCATGTAGGAGGGAGTTTAAAAGTAGCATGAATTGTTGTGTGTTACAGTGTATTTTTTAGTGGTACCACTAGGGGTCCTTCACAGAAGGGGTCTAACTTAACTAAATGGGTCCACCTTCAGACCAAATCATGAATTGTCCCTCCACATGACTGAAGTGCTGTATTTGTACAGTAAATCATTTACATTTTTAAAATCTAGAAGAAACATGATACTTGTCCTGTAAAAAATGTTTGCATGATTTTAATGGAATGCATTCAAGAACAAAGTCAAAGAAAACACCGAGATCAAGATTGTTCAGATTTATTTTACACTTTATCTTACTCATCAGTCACTAGTAAAAGGTGACACGTGTTGATTTTTTTTGTGTCCTAATCGAGACAAATTGAACGTCCTTTCTTATTCGTTTTACTCTGCTTCTATCTCCCTCTCATCTCTTTCCTCTTCCTCTTGGTTTTCTTCATTTCCAGGAGCAGCTGAAACATGAATGCACTGATGGATTAGTCAGAATGTACGGGAACATAAAGGCTGCTGATATGACCTAGATGCTGTTTCATCCCAACGGAGTGGAGGCTGTGTTGTACCTGGTCTGTGTTGCTGAGCTTTGGTCCCTAAACTTCTGATGAGGAAGAAGGTGATGATGAGGGCGAGGAGGGGCAGGCACCTCAAGACATAAACGAGCACTTCCCCCCCGTGAGAACCTAAAATTCACCCACAGAGGCAACAAGTAAGACTATGTATACAACAGGTCGTCCAAACTTTTTACGTGCAGCTGTGACATACCTCCCTCTGTGTTCTCCTCTATGATGTCTCTGGCCGTAACTGTGACGACAGTACCATTTCCTTCAACCCTAAGTAAAGCTGGTATATCCACTGCCACATTGCAGATGTATCTCCCTGAATCCTCACTCGTGACATTCGTTAAGGTCAAGTGTGAGCAGTTAAACGTTTCCTTTAGCAGAGATCCTTGAATGGCATTCTTCGAGAAGAAAATCTGAGCGTTCATTTCTATTAGATTTTTCAGCCAACAAACTCTAATTCTTTCATACTCCAGGGTCCAGCAGCAGGTGATGTTTACTGTCTCCCCCTCCACCACAGAGACATCAGGGGTCTGAGTAACAGCAGGTGTGCCTGTAGATGAAACACCTGTGAAGAGACAACAAGATGACGGGCAACCACACACTGCTGTCAGAAATAATCATCAGCAAATGTTATCATATTCATGAATAGACTGAACAAATTGCACAGCAGACTATAGGGCAGGTAGATTTTCCTTGAAATATTACAACTTTACTCTCATTAATTTCCAAATTTATTGTATTTTAACGACTTCTTGAAATACAGAATCAGAATAAAGCTGTCATAGTTTGATATTTTTCAAATTTAATTATTTAACTATTGATCATTATGACTTTACTCTCATTTAATTACAACGTCATCCTGGACAACGTCATCCTGCCAGTTTTAAGAATTGGCAGAAATCTTGCTGAAACATATGAGTTATGAAAGTCCATGGATGTATACATTAAAAATGTATATTATGGAATCACTGAGAGCCTGTCACCTGGTGCCTGAATTTAATATTTCCTTCACAGAAATTCATTTCTACAATAAGTTGATGCAGAGATTTTCACCAGAATGCAGAATGGGTGTGACGCTCAATACTTCCTGGGGGACGACCCCCAGACTTCCTGCTTTATACGAGTCCCCACCAATGTTGAGAGGAAACCTACGTGTTTGGTTTGGTGTTCACTTGTTCATTTTGTTAATCTCGTTCATCACTTACAGATTTCAGAGCTCTCACACAAAATGCCTTGCTTATTTTGAGTATTTCAACACTTAAACTGCACATATGGAAATAAACATTTGCTTCAACGGCGCATTCATGCTGAGTTTTGAAATTAAAATTGAAGTTGTCGTTTTTTAAGGAATACATGATTTGTGTGTTTGTTTGATTATTTTAAAACCTTATATTAGATATTTATATGCAAAACAAGCAAGCATTTGACTGATCTACAGTTTACAAGGTGATATAAAAGTCTCTGTTTTCTGAACAGAGACCAGATCTCATTCTGAATATGTACAATCATTATCACCAGCCTTTGGCAAACCAGGTATTAGTCAAACTTTATGCAACATTGTAATGCAACTGTTGGTGTGTCACCATGCCTTCTGCTGTGTTCTCCTTTGTGTTGTCTCTGACCGTAACTGTGACGACAGTACCATTTCCTTCAACCTCAACTAAGCTTGGTGCCTCCATTGTCACACTGCAGATGTATCTCCCTGAATCCTCACTCGTAACAATCGTTAAGGACAAGTGTGAGAAGTCAGACGTCTCTTTTTGAGAGCGGTTCTTCAAGTAGATTTCAATTTTAAATAATTCCTCAGGGATTTCCACACTTTAACGGCACATATGGAAATAAACATGTGCTTCTATAGTACATGCATGCTGAGTTTTGAAATTCAAATTTTCTTCTATAACTATTATCACACATTTTTTATAATTAAAAGAATTTGAATCTCAGTTTTACTGCATTTCACTGGATAAATAATCCATCGGTACGTTCACTTGTATGGACGGTGGTCATAATTCTTGTTCATGTGGTGCATCACAGCTCAACTTCAATATAGTGATCATTCATTTTTTCATTCCTAAAAGGCAAAATCCATACGCCTCTTTTGCTCAAATGTAGTGATTAACTCTCACATAATAATAAAACACTGAATATGAAGATCATTGAAGACCAGGTTTTTCTTTACTTACTCCAAGATGAGTGGGCACAGAAGGAGGCGAGCAGCAGAAGTAGAAGCTTCATCCTTTGACATCGATCAACTGCTGAATACTGACACTCATCTCTTCAGAGCGCAGTTCCTCGCAACACACACACACACAAAACTATACATGCCGCGTATCATCCTCATTTGAAGGTTTATCATCAGCAATTTTTCAAGAAAAATTCAAATAACTATAATCCTTTCCTCATCTCCAGAGGAGTTTAAGGCAGAAATATTTAATAAAAATTCACAATTAAGTTGCGTCCTGTCCTCTCTGTGAAGCTACAAGGAATATTTCCTTTTGGTCTGAGCTACAATGGCTAGCAAAATGGCCTTTTATTTACATAATAACATATAGTTGTAGATTAGAAGATTAGAAGCAGAAGCCAAATAATGTAATGCAGAGGGACTTTGACTAAATATATTTTTATTGAAACCTTTGAAAAAGGAAGTAAACAGAAAAAAATAGGAACTTTACTCTTTTAGGTGATACGTTTAGCATCAGCTCTGACTCTCATCATTTGAGTATCTAGACACTATTTTCACTCAACTATTGATGTCATAAATAAGAAATGTGATGGTTCACACCAGCAACACTTTACAGAATTGTATTCAAGCTCTTAAAGTTCCCAAAGATTCTGTATATCAGTATTATATACAGTAAGGAGTACAAACGTGCACGTAAAGCTGCTATAATCACTATGGTGGTACTGCACATCCACATAGGAGTTCAATTACTTCTTAAGCATTGCCACAGTGCAGATTGTCCACACCGACTCAGTCCTGAGTGGAGGTCAAATCAGATAACATGAGTGGAACACCTGCGTTCACCCACACAGCTTTAACCAGAGGTGGGTGGTAATGAGCTCCATTTACTCCATTACATGTACTCGAGTAACTTCCGGGATCAGTATTGATGCAGCATTCTTTTCACTCTTATGTGAGTTGACTTTAAAGAGAAAAAGATCCTTGCTATTATACTTTAACTATGTTTTCATCACAAATAAATACAGAATATTCAGGTTCATTTTTATTTTTTTTAACCTGTGTGATATCTGAAAAATATTCACTCACTGTGACATGCTCCTCATCTCAATGGAGCTTTTTAGCATCTTTCTGATCATTGTTTTGGTAGAAGGTCATTTTAATCTAGAATTTAAATGGCGGACTCGGC